>NW_023994457.1:0-180000 GCF_015586225.1 Lucilia sericata
TATAGACTAGACTATAGACTAGACTATAAACTAAACTATAGACTAGACTTTAGACTAGACTATAGACTAGACTATAGACTAGACTATAGACTAGACTATAGACTAGACTATAGACTAGACTATAGACTAGACTATAGACTAGACTATAAACTAAACTATAGACTAGACTTTAGACTAGACTATAGACTAGACTATAGACTAGACTAAACTATAGACTAGACTATAGACTAGACTAAACTATAGACTAGACTATAGACTAGACTATAGACTAGACTATAGACTAGGCTATAGACTAGACTATAGACTAGACTATAGACTAGACTATAGACTAGACTATAGACTAGGCTATAGACTAGGCTATAGACTAGGCTATAGACTAGACTATAGACTAGACTATAGACTAGACTATAGACTAGACTATAGACTAGACTATAGACTAGACTATAGACTAGACTATAGACTAGACTATAGACTAGACTATAGACTAGACTATAGACTAGACTATAGACTAGACTATAGACTAGACTATAGACTAGACTATAGACTAGACTATAGACTAGACTATAGACTAGACTATAGACTAGACTATAGACTAGACTATAGACTAGACTATAGACTAGGCTATAGACTAGGCTATAGTCTAGACTATAGTCTAGTCTATAGTCTAGTCTATAGTCTAGTCTATAGTCTAGTCTATAGTCTAGTCTATAAGTCTAGTCTATAGTCTAGTCTATAGTCTAGTCTATAGCTAGTCTATAGCCTAGTCTATAGCCTAGTCTATAGTCTAGTCTATAGTCTAGTCTATAGTCTAGTCTATAGTCTAGTCTATAGTCTAGTCTATAGTCTAGTCTATAGTCTAGTCTATAGTCTAGTCTATAGTCTAGTCTATAGTCTAGTCTATAGTCTAGTCTATAGTCTAGTCTATAGTCTAGTCTATAGTCTAGTCTATAGTCTAGTCTATAGTCTAGTCTATAGTCTAGTCTATAGTCTTCTATAGTCTAGTCTATAGTCTAGTCTATAGCCTAGTCTATAGCCTAGTCTATAGCCTAGTCTATAGTCTAGTCTATAGTCTAGTCTATAGTCTAGTCTATAGTCTATAGTCTATAGCCTAGTCTATAGTCTAGTCTATAGTCTAGTCTATAGTCTAGTCTATAGTTTAGTCTAGTCTATAGTCTAGTCTATAGTTTAGTCTAGTCTATAGTCTAGTCTATAGTCTAGTCTAAAGTCTAGTCTATAGTTTAGTTTATAGTCTAGTCTATAGTCTAGTCTATAGTCTAGTCTATAGTCTAGTCTATAGTCTAGTCTATAGTCTAGTCTATAGTCTAGTCTATAGTCTAGTCTAAAGTCTAGTCTATAGTTTAGTTTATAGTCTAGTCTATAGCTAGTCTATAGTCTAGTCTATAGTCTAGTCTATAGTCTAGTCTATAGTCTAGTCTATAGTCTAGTCTATAGTCTAGTCTATAGTCTAGTCTATAGTCTAGTCTATAGTCTAGTCTATAGTCTAGTCTATAGTCTAGTCTATAGTCTAGTCTATAGTCTAGTCTATAGTCTAGTCTATAGTCTAGTCTATAGTCTAGTCTATAGTCTAGTCTATAGTCTAGTCTATCTAGTCTATAGTCTAGTCTATAGTCTAGTCTATAGTCTAGTCTATAGTCTAGTCTATAGTCTAGTCTATAGTCTAGTCTATAGTCTAGTCTATAGTCTAGTCTATAGTCTAGTCTATAGTCTAGTCTATAGTCTAGTCTATAGTCTAGTCTATAGTCTAGTCTATAGTCTAGTCTATAGTCTAGTCTATAGTCTAGTCTATAGTCTAGTCTATAGTCTAGTCTATAGTCTAGTCTATAGTCTAGTCTATAGTCTAGTCTATAGTCTAGTCTATAGTCTAGTCTATAGTCTAGTCTATAGTCTAGTCTATAGTCTAGTCTATAGTCTAGTCTATAGTCTAGTCTATAGTCTAGTCTATAGTCTAGTCTATAGTCTAGTCTATAGTCTAGTCTATAGTCTAGTCTATAGTCTAGTCTATAGTCTAGTCTATAGTCTAGTCTATAGTCTAGTCTATAGTCTAGTCTATAGTCTAGTCTATAGTCTAGTCTATAGTCTAGTCTATAGTCTAGTCTATAGTCTAGTCATAGTCTAGTCTATAGTCTAGTCTATAGTCTAGTCTATAGTCAGTCTATAGTCTAGTCTATAGTCTATCTAGTCTAGTCTATAGTCTAGTCTATAGTCTAGTCTAGTCTAGTCTATAGTCTAGTCTATAGTCTAGTCTATAGTCTAGTCTATAGTCTAGTCTGTAGTCTAGTCTATAGTCTAGTCTATAGTCTAGTCTATAGTCTAGTCTATAGTCTAGTCTATAGTCTAGTCTATAGTCTAGTCTATAGTCTAGTCTATAGTCTAGTCTATAGTATAGTCTATAGTCTAGTCTATAGTCTAGTCTAGTCTATAGTCTAGTCTATAGTCTAGTCTATAGTCTAGTCTATAGTCTAGTCTATAGACTAGTCTATCGTTTAGTCAAATATGGGTGACATTCGCAAAAGAGAAAAAATGTAAAAAGGAAATAGATGTGACTACACTCTAGATTACTTGTAGACACTAAAGTGACAATGGACTCAGTACCTAGATTACATGTGGTAGGCAAAGTAAACCATTGTGTTTCCTTTGCATTACAGGGAAGTAAAAGGTCAATTGAAGAGAAATATACAAAAAGGCATTAAAGTTTAAAGGGGTTCATGAACATCGTATAGAAACAGTTGGGTAGAAAATTTCGAGAGAGATAAAACGAATGACCCATATTTGAATGTTCATGTGTGTCTCGTTTTTGGTTCCAGTGACATTATAAATGCTGATGTACTTTTTATATGAAAAAATATAAATTTATTTATTGGACAATGACATGATATGGGAAATGTTTTTGCTTTGTTTGGCTGGAGAAGTTCTTTTCTTTTGTTGTACATATTTGAAATTTTTTGTTTTGTTTGCTTATACATTAACTAATCGGCTGTAGTATTTGGAAAAATTTCTTTGTTAACTAGACACAGTGGGCTGGGAAGAGAGAATGTGAAATTAAGGTATAAAGTAGACTTACTTTGTCTTTCAAATGCGTTTAAAAAACTGATTCTAGAAACTTAAGTCGTCTTCTATTTATAAGCCAAAGTTGATTAAAATCCTTTTAAAATTTATATACAAAAAATTTTTTTACTTATTTCACACTGTGCATGCTAAGTTCTTTGTGTGTCTTCTTCCCCTCTCTCTAGAGATAACTTCGGTTGTCGGTTGTCATGTTAATGTAATTAAGTCTCTATATTAACAATTTAATTGATTTACGTTTTTTTGCAAGCTTTTTTTTTTTTGGAAAATTTATTTTGAAAAACTGACGTCCGTCTGTTGAGGCGAGAATGAAAGAATTATCGCTTTTAATAAAATTATTTAACAACAAATTAAATTAGTCACGTTTTATTGTTGTTCCTGTTTTCATGCAGTTGTTTAACAGTTTAAACAAAAATTTTAAAGTTAAATGAACTGTATAAATCAATTAAAATAAACAAAACATATTGCAAAATAAATCTGATTAAAAATGATAAATTATTATAAATGATGAGTGATGTTTATAAATTTATTTTTAAATTGAGCGTAAAGATTTTTGGAGATTTTAAAATTAATTTAAATAATGAGTTAACAAAAACAAATAGACTGACTATTAAGCAGTCTATTAGTTTTATAACTAATTTTTTTAAATATATTTTAAATTTAAGGTAATTAACCAGGGCTTATAAAGTTTTGTTAACAAATCAGATTTTTAAGGGGTTTATCTACATATTTTATTATGGGTCAATAAATGTCAAAAAGCAGGCATGGGAAACTCAATACTTTAGTAATTTTTTACGTACTTTTTGTTATCGAAAGTCTAGTGTATAATCTAGCGTAGAGTCCAGTCTATAGTCTAGTGTATAGTATAGTCTAGCCTATAGTCTAGTCTATAGTCTAGTCTATAGTCTATAGTCTAGTCTATAGTCTAGTCTATAGTCTAGTCTATAGTCTGTCTATAGTCTAGTCTATAGTCTAGTCTATAGTCTAGTCTATAGTCTAGTCTATAGTCTAGTCTATAGTCTAGTCTATAGTCTAGTCTATAGTCTAGTCTATAGTCTAGTCTATAGTCTAGTCTATAGTCTAGTCTATAGTCTAGTCTATAGTCTAGTCTATAGTCTAGTCTATAGTCTAGTCTATAGTCTAGTCTATAGTCTAGTCTATAGTCTAGTCTATAGTCTAGTCTATAGTCTAGTCTATAGTCTAGTCTATAGTCTAGTCTATGTCTAGTCTATAGTCTAGTCTATAGTCTAGTCTATAGTCTAGTCTATAGTCTAGTCTATAGTCTAGTCTATAGTCTAGTCTATAGTCTAGTCTATAGTCTAGTCTATAGTCTAGTCCATAGTCTAGTCTATAGTCTAGTCTATAGTCTAGTCTATAGTCTAGTCTATAGTCTAGTCTATAGTCTAGTCTATAGTCTAGTCTATAGTCTAGTCTATAGTCTAGTCTATAGTCTAGTCTATAGTCTAGTCTATAGTCTAGTCTATAGTCTAGTCTATAGTCTAGTCTATAGTCTAGTCTATAGTCTAGTCTATAGTCTAGTCTATAGTCTAGTCTATAGTCTAGTCTATAGTCTAGTCTATAGTCTAGTCTATAGTCTAGTCTATAGTCTAGTCTATAGTCTAGTCTATAGTCTAGTCTATAGTCTAGTCTATAGTCTAGTCTATAGTCTAGTCTATAGTCTAGTCTATAGTCTAGTCTATAGTCTAGTCTATAGTCTAGTCTATAGTCTAGTTTATAGTCTAGTCTATAGTCTAGTCTATAGTCTAGTCTATAGTCTAGTCTATAGTCTAGTCTATAGTCTAGTCTATAGTCTAGTCTATAGTCTAGTCTATAGTCTAGTCTATAGTCTAGTCTATAGTCTAGTCTATAGTCTAGTCTATAGTCTAGTCTATAGTCTAGTCTATAGTCTAGTCTATAGTCTAGTCTATAGTCTAGTCTATAGTCTAGTCTATAGTCTAGTCTATAGTCTAGTCCATAGTCTAGTCTATAGTCTAGTCTATAGTCTAGTCTATAGTCTAGTCATAGTCTAGTCTATAGTCTAGTCTATAGTCTAGTCTATAGTCTAGTCTATAGTCTAGTCTATAGTCTAGTCTATAGTCTAGTCTATAGTCTAGTCTATAGTCTAGTCTATAGTCTAGTCTATAGTCTAGTCTATAGTCTAGTCTATAGTCTAGTCTATAGTCTAGTCTATGTCTAGTCTATAGTCTAGTCTATAGTCTAGTCTATAGTCTAGTCTATAGTCTAGTCTATAGTCTAGTCTATAGTCTAGTCTATAGTCTAGTCTATAGTCTATCTATAGTCTAGTCTATAGTCTAGTAAATAGTCTAGTCTATAGTCTAGTCTATAGTCTAGTCTATAGTCTAGTCTATAGTCTAGTCTATAGTCTAGTCTATAGTCTAGTCTATAGTCTAGTCTATAGTCTAGTCTATAGTCTGGTCTATAGTCTAGTCTATAGTCTAGTCTAGTCTATAGTCTGGTCTATAGTCTAGTCTATAGTCTAGTCTATAGTCTAGTCTATAGTCTAGTCTATAGTCTAGTCTATAGTCTAGTCTATAGTCTAGTCTATAGTCTAGTCTATAGTCTAGTCTATAGTCTAGTCATAGTCTAGTCTATAGTCTAGTCTATAGTCTAGTCTATAGTCTAGTCTATAGTCTAGTCTATAGTCTAGTCTATAGTCTAGTCTATAGTCTAGTCTATAGTCTATATAGTCTAGTCTATAGTCTAGTCTATAGTCTAGTCTTAGTCTAGTCTATAGTCTAGTCTATAGTCTAGTATATAGTTTAGTCTATAGTCTAGTCTATAGTCTAGTCTATAGTCTAGTCTATAGTCTAGTCTATAGTCTAGTCTATAGTCTAGTCTATAGTCTAGTCTATAGTCTAGTCTATAGTCTTGTCTATAGTCTAGTCTATAGTCGTCTATAGTCTTGTCCATAGCCTATACCCTAGCTCCCTAAAGCAGACATGGATAACTTTAATTTATCCCTTATCTATGCTCCTCCTTAGATTCTGTATTACATAAATTGCCCCAAAAATAAAAAAAAGAATTTCTGACACCCGAAAAACACACAAAAAATTACCACCCAAAACCCACATTGTTAAATGGGAATAGGGAGTCGAAGGCCTACAAACTATAACATAATATTACCGTTATTCTTGTATTGTTGTTGTTTTCTTCATTATTTTCTTATTCCTCTTTAAAAATATTTTGGGTTCTATAACCGTTATACATACATATACCAACTAAACAACAACAATGGCAGCAAAAAACATTAAATGACCTTCAATGTCTAGACATATTTGACAATTTTACATAAATAATGTTGTGTTCAAACAAAAGTTTCAGTTTTGGTTCATACTTCGTTTGTATTCTTTGGAAGACTGTTTGTTATATTATTTGAATGGGATGGCTTGGGTTTTGCCTTACTTTTACTTATTGCCACAAATGTAAAGAAAAAAGTGTGTTACAGCTTTTTGTGTGTATTTTGCTATATTGCGTGCGCAGGATATTTAACATTTTTATGGTTGTTTAAAACACACGCACACACATACCATACACTTGGTCGCATTCATTTAAAAACCTCCTAAAACATCCTTTATAAAGCATTAGTTACTTTCATACAAGGTTCTTTAGAAATTTTTTAGGTTTATTCAACTTTAGCCAGTAAATAGTAATATTTTTTTTTTGCTGTCGCTGCTGCTGCCGAAATACATAAGCAGTTTTATAGCTATTGGGTTTTTGGGGCCATAAACTTTGACTCTTTTTACGTTTTCGGTGAGTGAAAAGTTCATGTCTTTTATAGTAGTTGGAAGTGTATGATGAGTAGGCATAAAATTTCTCTGCATTTGTAATGAAATTTTTGTGTCTGGCATCTTTTGTATACAAATTGCGTTAAATGATTTGTATAATATTTTTTTTTCGTTTGGGCGTTAGAATGATTTAACTCTTATGCAATTTATTTTTAGAATAAATGAATTTTTTTTGATAAGTAAAACTAAATTTAAGAAATTTTTATTAAGGAATTTTTGAATAATTTAACTTTTATTATATATTTGAAATGTTAACAATAAAAGCTTTTAAGTGATATTTTAAGAAATTTGATCTACTTTGTCTTATAATAGCGCCATCTATGGCTTAATTTCAAGATTTTGAAAGCTTAAGTTGTCCTCTTTTAGCAACTAAACATTTTTTCTATTGACAAAGCTTTTCGACTTTTTTTTTAAGCCTTTAAAAGCTTTTAACTTGAAGCTTAACTATAATAAAAATATGTGATTACTACTGTTCAGATATTAGAGAGATTGATGGCTCAAATCGGTAATTAATCAATTTTTTACTTTAATTTTCGAAGCTTCGGAACTCAGATTGCTGCTGTTTAGAAGTCAGATATCTGATCCTTTACTATAAACTTTGTCCAATTATTGCTTACGAAACATTCAAAAGTGATAAAAAAGTAAGTTCCCTAAACATTTAAAAGCTTTTGATACTTTCATTATACTTTCTAAACCTAACTTGAAAATAAAATTTTGGAATTTTTCAAAAGCTTTTATCACTTCTACACATTTTAGTAATCAGAGAGAAATTGAATGCTTTCATCTCTATTAAAGTGATTTTTTTACTAAAATTGAGCTTTCAAAAGCTTTTAATACGTTTACAAATCTAAACTCTAAACTTTTAAAAAGCTTCTGATACATTCATAATACTTTCGAAATATAAATTGAAAATAAAATTTTAGAAATTTTCAAAAGCTTTTAACACTTGCACACATTTTAACATTTTAGTAATCTGTGAAAAAGCTTTTAATCATTTTAAGAATTTTAACTGAAAAAATCTTACATAATAACTTTTTGTCTCGGTTACAAATTAGCGTAAACTTCGAAAAAGCTTTCAACAGCTTTTAACACTTCGATAATCTTGCCTTTTTGTGAACTATGATCACAGCTATTTAGAAATGAGAGACAAAGTGCTTAAATCTGTACTGAAGCGGTCCTTTACTATAAACTTTGTTCAAAGCTTTAAAAAGCTTTTAACACTACTTCAAACCTTAACAGAAATAATCTAAAAGAACTTATTGTTTATCATAAAAATTAATAAAAGCTTTTTATAAATTAACTTTTTATAAAACATTTAGAAGCTTTAAAGCATTTAGAAGCTTTTAAAAGCTAATATACATTAAATAAATCTTATACACAAACATTTTCAAAAACTTTGAAATTCTTATTAAGTTTTTCGAACTTATGTCAGAATTAGTGTAATGACTTCGACAAAAAAAGTCAATAAACTTTTTGTTCTAAAGCTTAAAAGGCTAAAAAACTGTTATGAAAGTATTATAAAACAAAAACAAAATTTCACACCAATTCTATTGATAACAAAAAGTAATTTATTTCTATTAAAAAATCTGTCTTATTAGAAAATGCAGTCGTAGGAGATTTTGAAAACACATACATATAATAATCTATTGTTAATGAAAGCTTTAGTGCAGTTGCCACCGCTGCCGTTTGTTATTATTAGCAAAATTTATCTATTATTTACCTTGAATTATTGCGTATAAATTTCCGCTATAATCAACACAATTAATAAAAATGATAAGAATTAAAAAAAAAACATTTAACAAATGACGAAAACATTTTCAAGAAGTACGGAGATATCTTATCAGTTTTAGGTAACAACAAATTGCATATAACATTTAAACAGAGGAATAAGTAAGTACTTTTAAAATTATTTATAAAATGGGGTCATTAACATCAAGGTCGTTTTGCCGGTTCCTATAAAGATTTTTGTTTCAAACACTATTTCAAATACAAGTTTTCTTTTTGTTCATTTAAGACTTTAATCTAAAAGGCAAAATAATAACCAGCATTCATTGTACGTTTTTTCTAGTTAGAAACTGCATTTATTTAGTCTAAACCAAAACAAATAATAAAAATAATAAAATTAATACTATAAATTACAAATTTTATATATTTTTTTGAAATTTAATTTTTTTATTTTATAACAAAAACAAAGTCATTGCCCTTTAAAACCAACAAACAGTCACTTGTCGTTGTCGTGTATATGATTGCAGTCTGGTTTATAATATTTTTTTCGTATTTTATTTTATTACAGTGCAGTGTTTAATTTTCACTTAATTATCATTTAATTTAGTAAATGAATCACTGACATTATTTTGTACATTCACTTTGGCAAATTGAATGGGGTTTTAGTTTAAAGCAGGAATGATTTAGTTTAGTTTATGGATTACAAAGTTCTGGCGCTAACAAAGAAACAAGCTTTAAATTACTATAAAGCTTCATAAGTAGTTGAAGTATTAGTTAAGCTAAGATTTCTGCAACGTTTCAACACATTTCATAGTTCAAGGTTCCTTATATGACTTCCTTTAACAACTTTTCTTTTGTTAAGAAAATTATGCAAAATAATTAGGTTTCTGCATTTATTTTAAAGCTTTTTTGTTTGAAATATTCAAAGCTATAGAAAGCTTTTAATAGTTATTAAGTTTGCGTAAACGATTTTTGATAACAATTAAGTTTCCTGTAAAAAACTTAACATACGTTAAAGCTTCTCTTTAAGCTTTCTGAAAAAGCTTTTAGTGGTAATAAAGTTTCTATAAAAATGTTTTAAACAGTTTTTAATAGAAATCAAGGCTCTTAACAAAATGCTTAAGTGCAACCAAAAAGCTTTAAAACAGCGATGATCAATGTCAACAAATGAATTGTTTAAATAGTAAAGTTTTCGCTGTCATAAAACTTTTATAAAAAACAATAAGTTTCTATAGAAAAGTTTTAATAAATATCTAGTTTTCGTAAAATGCTGTCAGTATTAAGCTTTCACAATTAAGTTTTCCATAAAAAGCTTTCAATAGTAAAAACATTCATTAGAAATCATCATCATATTGCTATTTCAATACCAATAAAGGTTTTAAATAACAAAAGCTTAAAGCAACTAAAAGCTTTTAATATCAATTTACATTTTTTGAATAAATGATTAATAACAAAAATATTTCCATAATAAAGGTTCAATAGTATAACAATTTTGGTTAAAAATTTGCTGTCGCAATAAAGCTCTTTTTGAATTAAAAACTTTATATAAAATTTCTGTTGATATTTACCAATAATAAATAAGTTTCTATAAAAAGCTTTCGGTAACAATTAGATTTCTTTAAGAATTTTTGAATAGTCATCAAAGTTTTAACAAAAAGCTTTTACTAATAATCGGTTTTCTATGCAAAAATCTTTTAATTAAAATAAAGCTTTTATAAAAAATATTTCATAAATAACAAGTTTCTAAAGAAATTAATACCAAGCAAGTTTTCATAAAAAGCTTTCAGTAATAGAGAAGTTTATATATAAAATGTGTACAAATATAATTTTATAAAAGCTTTCAGTATTAAAGGGTTTTTATGTAATATATTCAATATGTAACAAGTTTGTACAGAAAATTAACAATAATAAGCTAGTTTTTACAAAAAGCTTTTAGTAGCAATTAAGATTTATACATAAAAACTTTCAGTAAAATGTTAGAAAATTTTCAAAAGCAGTAAAACTGTATTAAATGGATAATAGCTGTAAAGTTTTTGCTAAAAGCTTTCAGCCGTGATAAAGCTTTTCCAAAAAATATTTGATATAAACCAAGTTTCTATAAAAAAGTATCATTAGCTAATAAGTTTCCACAAAAAGCTTTCAGTACTGATTTGCAATGAAGTTTTTTATTCAACTGTAATAAAGCTTTTACATAAAATGTGTATTATACATCAAGTTTCTATGGAAAAATATCATTAGCAAGCTGCCACAAAAAGCTTTCAATAGCAAAAAAAGTTTTTCATATAAAACATTCAATAAAATGTTAATTTAGAATTTCTCTAAAAGTTACAAGTTTCTATATTAATTGTTATTTACACACCAGTTTTTTGCTAAAAGCTTTCATTTTTAATATGACTCAAGTTTCAAAAGAAAATGTTCAATGGCTGTTAAGTTTTTGAAAAAACTCTTAGTAGCTATAAACTTTGTTTAATATATGTTCAATTACGAACTATTTTTTTGAAAAAATCATAAAAAGCTTTTATATAAAATGTTGAATATACATTTTTACAAGTAACACGAATACATATAATAAATATCCTATTGCAGTCCAGCTTTTGTAAAAAGCTAAAACTTTCAGTTGTTACAAAGCTTTTAAGTTTCTTTAAAAATGAAATTGAAAGCTTTCATCTTTTATACACATTTTTATAAATCTTAGAAAATTACCAATCAAGTTCCTATCAAAAGCTTTCAGTGACAAGTTTTTATGTAAAACATTCAGTTGCATTTAAGTCTTTATATTAAAAGTGCAAAATTAGTACAGCTTTATCGCAACAGCTTTCAAAAACAATTCGATTTCTATCACAAAGTTTAATAGCAATAATTTTTCTTTATAAAATTATCAATCAATTCCATAAAAAAGCTTTCAGCAGCAACTAAGTGTTCTATATCCAACTCTTAATAACAATCAGGTTTCTTTAAAACAAATTCATACAAAAAGTGGTTAATAGGGCCGATATAAGCCTTTTTTACATTTAATGTGTATGAGTGTTAAATGCCCTAAGGATGTATGACTGATTTAATGATATTTTGTCATTAAAATATTTAAAACCATTCATTGTTATCACACGACCATATATGTATGAATGTACGTTGACACATAACAATTTGACCTTTTTTTACATTAAATTGTGAAAAATGTTGTGTAATAAAATGAAATACAAAATGTTGACCATTTTATAAAGTAGGTTTGCAGCTAAAGCTTTGCCTTTTTAATGGTATTTTGTATATAAAAAGGATATAAATTGAAAGATTTTTTTCAAGCTCATAAAATTAAAATATAAAAAATGTTTTAATTTTTGAGACAAACGAAAATTTTATAAACGTTATAAATGAGTTATTAAATAGAGCTTTTTTATGGTTTTTATTAAAGAATAATATTAAATGTTTAAAGCAACATTGTTAAAGCTTTTTTGATACTATTTTAAGTAATATTTGAATACCTTAAAAGAAAGTAAAATTTTCTCCCCTTAAAGTAGTCTATAATTTTCATAAAATGTTTCACCCTTTTAAATATACTATAGTTTATATTTCATATATATGCTTGCAACTGCATAAATATGCTAAACAAGTTAAGCAAAAAAATTACACATTACAAAAGTCCTACACAATTTATACTTTTTTACTTTGAAATATTAGATTGTTGTAGTTTAGTTTGTTGTAACAGATATATTACACATATTTTTGCCAAACATGGTTATAATATATAGGGTTAAAAATACTAAATATATGGCATATACATATGTATATATGCAAGTCTATAAAAGTAGGGTCTAAATATATTGTGTTTGAAGTTATCTCATTTCTCATTTTTTGCCTATAGGTTATTGACATTTTTATTCCCTGCAAGTTTTTTTGCCACTAAAAACGTATATGACCGTAATATTAGATTCAAGACTTCATAATAATAATAATGATACTAACAGCAACGTAAACCCTTTTTCATTTACATTATTAAACATATACAACAGTACTTACAGACAATAAGAATACCCAGTTGGAAAGCTTTTGAATGCTTTTAACATATAATAACTGTGAACTACTCTCCCTCTTTCTTTATTTACCTAAATTTTTCTTTAGAGTATGAAATATTACAAAAGCTTTAAAGTAAGTGAAAATAACATTCGAGACTTATAATTTCCCATTGGCCTTAGCCATAAGCTTTAGGTAGTTGTTATACAATATTCTTTGTTTTATAAAATGTAAACAATATCTAGTTCATGTACTATATTATGCTGCTGTTGTTATTGTTTTTTAGTATCCTGTATTATTATTATTTTTTTATTTATTTATTTTTTCTACTGCAGCATAAATGAATACTGAATGAAGAAAAAACTCTATATAAAGAGAAAAAGTTAAACCAAATGTTGTATGCATAATTTGTGAAAAAAATGAAATAAAATCAACAAATTGTTTAGAATTTTTTGTTAGTTATATAGCAGACCATAGCAATTATAAGAATATAAATAAATTTTTTAGTTTTCTTAATAGTTTTACCAAAAGCTTTCAATTTAAAGTTTCAAATTTGTTCCAAACCTATCATATCTTTATGTCAATATTAAAACATTTGTAGAAAAGTATTAATAGATATTAAATTTTCATAAAAAAGCTCTCAAAAGTTTTCAGTAGACTTTAGTTTTCTATTTAAGGTTTAAAATTTGTACCAAAAGCTTTATATATCATATAAGTATTCTCAGAAAAGTATTATTAATCAAGTTTCCAGAATTAAGCTATAACAAAAAGCTCTCAGCAGAAATTAAATTTTCCCAAAAAGCTCGTACTGTATTTCTAAATAAATTATAAAATCTTTATCAAAAGCTTTAAATAGCTATAAAATTTTAATAGAATATAGTAAATTTCAAAAGAAAAACTGCTTGACTTTAAGCTTTAAGCATTTAAGTCTTAATAGAAAAATATTAATAGCAATAAAGTTTTATTAAAAAACAACAACATATTTAAAATCTACTTCAGATTATTTACTCAGACAACTTTTACTTAAAAGAAACCAGGTTTTGTGTAAAATATTCAATCTACCAAAAGCTTTGATTAATACAACTTTTAAGAGCAGGTTATCCAAAAGCTTTCTTCACTAGACGCACAATATTCTTCAAAAAGCTTTGAGCATCTTTAAAGTTTCTATATAAAATTTCAAGTTTCCACAAAAAATAACAATCCTGTGCTTTTGAAAAACCTTAATTACTAAAAGTTTTTACAGAAAGTTTTGACAAAGTTTTCTTAATTCTGTTTTAGATGACAAATGTTGTTTAAAAAGCTTGCAGCTTTCAAAAATATCTTTAAATTTTCAATATAAAATTTCAAGTTTTATTAGATGGCAAATGTCCTGTTATTATAGAAGATCAAACCAATAGAACTTAATTTTTCATAAAATCTTTCAGCATCTTTTAATTTTCGGCGTCCACTAAAAGCTTTTAATAGCAGGCAAGCCCCTACATACTTAAAGCTTGAATTACTAGAAGATTTTACAGCGAATTTTCACAAAAGCTTTATGAAATATCAAATGTTTCTCAAAAAGCTTTAAAAAACCATGATAAGCACATCAGTTTTCATGAAAAGCTCTCTGAAGCCGATCGATCTGGTATTTGTACAAAATATTCAACAAGTTCCATTTCTTATAAAAAGCTTTCAGCAATCATAAAGTTTGAATTACTAGAAGTTTTTACAGCGAATTTTCACAAAAGCTTTATGAAATATCAAATTTTTCTCACAAAGCCTTAAGAAGCCATAAAAAGCACATCAGTTTTCATAAAAAGCCCTCTGAAGCCTATCGATCTGTTGTTTGTACAAAATATTCAACAAGTTCCATTTCTTATAAAAAGCTTTCAGCTAACAAGAGCTACTTTTAATACTGTAAGTAAAATTTCAAGTTACTTCCAAAAGCTTTTATTAATACAACTTTTAAAAGCTCGTTATCTGAAAGCTTTCTTCATTTAAAGCCCAATGTTTTTCAAAAAGCTTTTATTATATTTATATTTTTTTATATAAAATTTAGAGTTTTCAAAAAAAAGCTATAAACAGTCTATAGAATTTCAAATTTCTTTGATTACTACAAATTTTTAAAGCAAATTTCCACAAAAGCTTTCTTAATTTTTTAATAGGTGATAAAGCTTCCTCAAAAAAAAAAACTTTCAGCTTTCAAAAGTCATTATAGAATACACATCAATAGCACTTGGGTTTTCATAAAAAGCTTTAAGCTAAATTTCCTATCTAAACTTTAAACTTCCACAAAAAAGCTATAAATAGCAATAGTGTGTCTATAGAATTTCAAGTTTCTCCTAGAAACTTTGATTACTACAAGTTTTTAAAGCAAATTTTCACAAAAGCTTTCTTCATTCTTTATTAGATGTCAAATGTTCTCCTAAAAGCATTCAGCTTTCAAAAGCCATTATAGAAATCTCATCAATAGCACTTAGGTTTGCATAAAAAGCTTTCATCATTTTTAAATTTTTTTTCAGCATTTTTAAAGTTTTTATAGCCAATTTTCACAAAAGCTTTCTTCATACATTCTCTATTCAAAGAGCTTTTAGCTTTAAGAAGCTATTATAGGAAATCGGTTAGATTTTCATGTAGAGATTTTAGCGTCTGATAATTTTCTATGTAACATTTCAAGTTTCAATCAAAAGCTTTAAATCTTAATAATTTCTACAAACTGTTTAAATACAAAATCTTTTTACCAAAAGCTTTTTTTAGCAATCTAAACTAACATTTTATTTTCTATGTAAAATTTTTGTTTAAAGTAGCAATCAATCACAAAAAGCTTTAAGTTTAGTAAAATATGTATCCAGTTTCTACCAAAGGATTTAAGTTTTAATCCCACAATTATCAATAGATAAAGTTCAATAGCTATTAAAATATACAAAATATTTTTGTTGTTTAATTGGAAAATGAATTGTAGTTGTTGTTTACAATTTTGTTAAAAAAAATTTGCTACAGTTCAATGACTTTTATGCAGGTTTTTTCAACAATATTATTCAAAAATAAAACAAAATATGTTGATAAACAAGGGAGTGAAAGAAATTGATTCACTACTCGATTTTAGATGAAATCAAAATATACATATTATTACAATAAACAAAAAACAAAATGTATTTATATAAACTAAAACATAAATACACTCGGGATTATTATAATAAAAGCACTTAAATTGTTATAAAATATAAAACTATTGTTTGTTTTTGTGTTATAAAAATATTTAAATAACATTTAATTCATTTTATAAAATATTAATAATAAAGCTTTTTAATAGCTTTATTTATGTAAACTGTACTTTTTACTATATACCAGAGTGTTTATATTTTTGTTTACTATTTATTATTATTGTAATATATGTAAGCAAGTCCTAAAAACTTGACTTTAAAGTAGATTTTCCTTGGCATGCATTAAACATTTTAACTGACATACAAGTAAACTCTTATATTATTTTTTTAGCCGGCTTTTGGTTATAGATCCAAATCCCTGAAAAACATAAACAACTTTTTTGTTGCTTTTAGCAGGAATTACCGGCGAAAAAATAACATAGAAGCTCCAATATTTGTTTACATTTTGTTGAAAAAAAAAAAAAAAAAAAAAATCAAAAAATAAAATTAAACAGCAACGTCCTGTATTTTTATGGAAAATAGTTTTTACCTCAATATTGTAAGTGCACAATAACAGAGTGTGTAGCAGCAGTAGAGAAACTGAACCAAACAATTTGAAAAAAAGCTATATAGAGAAGGGGCAAAGCACTTAAAGCTAAACAAAACAAACCATGTTTTACTACATACATGATCTTTTTCTACTGAAGTATTCGCCAATGTTGTGAACCAACAGAGCTTTAAAAGAATTATATCTAAAGTTCAATATTTGTATATTCTACAGCCTAAAAGTAGGCTACATGTTTGGTTTTCGTTTTAGCCTTAAAGTATGTTAAATATTTCATTAGTTAGAACTTGAGTATAGAGAAGTTTAGTTGCAACTAAAATATGAACTTCACTTTAACGGGTGAAACTAGCCAAAAGCTGTTTTTGAAAAGCTTTAGCAGAGAAGTTCAAACATTTTACAATTTCAGAATGTTTTGGTTAGAGTAAAGAAAGGTAAAGACAACTAAAATATCAACTTTGTGTAAAGTGCTGAGAGAAGTCAAAAGCTGTTTTAAAAAAGCTTTTTTTAGAAAAATATGAGTTTGATTTGAAATATTATAAGTTTCTAAAATAAGTTTTAAAACTTTATAAAGTAGTTTGAAATTAGAACAAAATTCATCTACAAATTTAAGGAATTTAGAATTTCGAAAGCTTTTTATTAGAACCTAAGAGTATGCTAAACATTTTGCTATTTAAAACAATAAAGTTCAGTGGTTAAAAACGATTAATGGTAAAGACAACCATAACATGAACTTTAGCAAAACTGATGAAAGTAAACAAAAGTTTTTCAAAAAGCTTCAGCAGCAGCAGTACGTATGCTAAAAATGTTGGTATTTAAAACTTGAGTACAATAAAGTTTAGTTGCTAAAAACGAGGAATGGTGAAGACAACCAATATATGTACTTTATCTTAAATGATGAACATAATCAAAAGCTTTTTGAAAAAGCTTTAGCAGCAGTATGGAAATTACACTTTTTTTAAAATTACAAAGTTTGCTTATTAATTTCGAAATCAAATTAAAATTCAGATGAAATTTGAAAAAAGCTGTTTTAGCATAAAAAAGTAAAATGATTTTGACTTGTATTATTAGAGTCTAAAGGTATAATTTCTTAAGTAAGAAGGGATTTATAGAGTAGTTTAAAATTGGATCAAATTCACTTACAAATTCAATTTAGAATTTCTAAAGCTTTTTGTTAGAACCTAAGAGTATCTAAACATTTTATTACATAGAACTTGAGTACAATTAGGTTTAGTGGTTAAAAATGAAATATGAATGGTAAAGACAACCGAAATTTGAGCTTTAACTAAACTGATTAAGATAATCAAAAGCTGTTTTTAAAAGCTTTACTGCTGCTAAAGCTTTTTAAAACAGTAAAAGAAATTTAAATTAGTTTAAAATTAAAAAGTTATTTACTTATAAAGCTTACAGTTCGAAATCAGATCAAGTTTTAGCTGAGCTTAGTCAAAAGCTTATTTAGAAAAGCTTTAGCAGTAAAATGATTTTGACTTGAAATATTAGAGGCTAAAAGTTTAATTTCTTAAATAAGTTGAAGGGATCTTTAGAGTAGTTTGAAATCACATCAAAATTGACTTATAACTTAAAGGAATTTAAACTTTCGAAAGCTTTTTGTTATAACCTAAAAGTATGCTTAACATTTTATTACATAAAACTTGATTACAATAAATTTTAGAGGTTAAAAACGAGGAATGGTAAAGATATTCAAAATATGAGCTTTAACTAAACTAATGAACGTTATAAAAAACTGTTTTAAAAAGCTTTAGTAGAAATATGTAAGAGAATTATAAAATTTTTTTAAAATTAAAAAGTTTACTTATTAATTTAGGTTAAAGTTCAAAATCGAATGAAAATTCAGCTAAAATGTTTTAAAAGCTAACTTAGAAAAGCTTTAGCTGAAATATACAAAATAATTTTGAATTTAAATATAAGAGATCTAAGCTGAGGTTTTAAAAAATTTTTCAAAATCTTAACAAACTTTAGTGGTAAATTTTGAAATTGTCTAAAGCTTTTTATATTTACAATACTTTCAAACTCTGCTATTGTTTGTTGTTGTTGTTGAATGTATGCATATGTTTTGCACTTTATTTGCTTTTTGTTTTTTTGTACTTGAATTTTTGTTCATATAAGGATTTTTCTTTTGGTTTATTTTGCTGCCATAACAACTACCCCATTATTGGAATTGTACTTGTACCACATTTAAGTACTCGGATGGCTTTACAATAAAAACAAAAAGCTATACTCTGCAACTAGTTTTTTTTTTTGGTTGTAATCTATCCCAATGCCTGATGCACCTTGTTATGAATTTCGCTTTTTATTTTCATTTCTTGCTCTTCACAAATTGTTCGTTTTTTTTGGGTGCTTTTATGAAGCTGGTGAAAGATTGAGACCACTTAACTAACATTTTATAATAATTAAGAAAAAAAGTTAACAAAAAGGTTTCTTTTTTATGTCTGATGATATTGTTTATCATTATTTCTTGAAGTGGAACAAATGTTAGTTATATGATGTTATAATTTCACCATTGTTATTTGGGTTTTTGTTTTTCTTAAAATATAAGTAAATATGAAGCGTATACAGACATACATTTTATATTTTTACATAATTTCATTAATGAATTCTTGAATACATTTTCATTATGCTGCTGTTCTCGATAATACACAGAAAAAGTTTTGTTATCTTTAGATTTTGTAGTTACCTCCATGTAATTTGTATTGCAGCAACTAAAAAAGTTATTTAACAAAATCAAAGTATTCGACTAACCAAAGAAATTTAGTTGCCACAACTAATCAGAAATCAACAAATTTAATTAAGCTTTCGCCCTTAATTTTCAGGAGACTTATACTGGTTGAGACAACAGATGTGTGTTTATTTGAGACAATTATTATATGAATATTTTAGTTGTTACAACTGAAATAAACATTTGATGTTTTCAAAACAATTGTTTCAGTGTATTTAAATATTTTATTTTTATGATTTTTGGGAAAACATCTTTTTATATTTATTTTTCATTTGAGTGCTTTAAATTTACACATACACTCGCACTCAAAGAATGCTAAATAAAGTTAAAGAGGGCTGATAAATATAAAAAAAGTTTGAAGTTGTGTTTCTTTTTTATTTTTATTATTTTGTAAAATGTAAATATAATTGTAGATTTAATTTTAATGAGCACTGTTGTTTTTCGCGTTTTTTGTTGTTTTATTTTTTTTAGTAAATTACTGGAAATTTTATGTAGCATACTTTTAGTGTGTTAATAAATAAGCATATTCATTGTATACCTTTTGGAGTGCTTTAAGTATTTATGCAATTTTTGATTCAAAATAAACTTTGCAATTAATTAAATATGAATTTTGATTAATATTTCAAGGAAATTAAAACAAAATATTTTGATTTAAAAGATTTGAGCGAGGTAGAGCTTTGTCTGTTTCAAGGAGTAAACAAAATTTGTCTTATTTTAAGAGCTTTTTTTTACTTAGAAGTATTCACAAAAGACCTATTCGTATCTAAGTTAACCAAATCTCTGAGCTTTGTTGTAGTTATACACTCGAAAAGAGTTAATTTTATAACCAGTAATGTGTAATGTATTTAAAATATTTTTTTATTGCGTTTTAAGTTTAAACGTATTAATCATAAATATCATGCATAAAGTGTTTTAAATGTTGCACAAAATAATAAAATGCTGACGCATAACTTAAACACTTTTATGAAATCATTACAGCGCACACAAAAAAACACAACAAATATTCGCATAAAGATAGAAGTAGGAATATAAAAAAAAATAAAAATAAATGAGCTCACATCATAATAATGATTAAAGCAAAAAACTAAAGGAAAGGAAATGAAGAGACTTAGGTTAAGAATAAAGAAGGGCCTATCCGCATTATCATTACAATTAATTTTGTAATTAAAAAGCTTTCAGCTAGAAAATCAAAAAAATAACTTCTTAGATACTCTGGGTTTGAAAGCTCTAACGGTTGAATAACTATAAAACTTTTAAGTAAAATAGTTTAAAAGCTTTCAAATTATGTAACTGTTTAGCAGCTGTTTTGGATACCTGAAAGATATACAGTGTCAAGCTTTAGCTGTATTTTCAAAAGTTTTTAAGTCGTACTTTTAAAGAGATTTCTATACATTGAACTACAAAAAAAGCTTTCAAGTAAAGTGGCTTAAAAGCTTTTAAATAATACATTCGTTCATAATTTGCTTAAGAAAAGCTTTCTGCAAGATGTTAAGACTCTGCGTTGATTATATAAGTTTTATGTCTGAGCTGCAAAATTCAAAAGCTTTTGAATCGTGTATTGAGAACCTTTGAGACTACGTAAGTAATCTTTTAAACAACAAAGAACTTTTTAAGTGGAAAAGCTTAAAAGCTTTCAAATAATGTAACTGTTCATTAGCTATTTAAGATTACTGAAGGATCTTTAGATAATAAGTTGGTTATCTAAGAAGTTCGGACGTTTTTAATGCAAGTAACTATTTCAAAAAAGCTTTCTGTTTTCTGGTTATCTAAGAGTTGCGTGCCTTAGTTAGCATTTCACTGGTCTTTAGGGAATCTTTACAGATGTTACATATGTACATAAGTGCTGTAATTAAATTATTGCAAGAGTTTTGTTTTTTTTTCAATTGTGTCTCTGTTGTTTTTATTGTTTTTTAAAGCTTACTAATAAAACAAGTTTTAAACAAGGTGTAAAACGCAATATTTCGCCTCTATTTCTTAAACGTTTGTTTTTCTGAAAAAAAAAAATATTTCAAAAATTAAATAAATGAGCAGATTGCAGAGTTATGAAAAAAATGCCAGGAAAATAAAGAATTTATTCTTAAAAAAAAATAATAAAAATGGTATTAAAAAGCAGAAAATTGCTGAAAATTTATAAGAGAAAATATGTTTCCAGACTAGAGAAAAATTTCATAATATGTATAAGCTTTTTAGTCTAGTATAACAGCAAACAAGACAAAATAACAACAGTCACATTGTTATGTAAAGAATTTGCTAGCAAAAGCTTACATTAGCAAGCCAGACATTACCAAACCCCTGACAAGTAATGTATAAGGTGTTTAATAAACGACCTTTTGCGTTAATATTTTTTTAACATTAAAGAATTTGAATTTCCTTGAAATTAAAGAGTTTTAATTTCTTTAAAATTCTAAAGCTATGACTAAGTTTTTGCAACTTTTTGCACTTCATCTTTTTTTTGCGAAATGTGTAATAAATATATTCTGTAAACAACCGGCATTTTTATCATTGGCATCATCATTAGCAGCAGCAGCAACAACATCTTCCTCGCTATTGCCAGCCTCTTCAAATACAATAAGCTTTGGTCGTTTACAGTTGATGGACTTTAAAGTTTCATCTCTCTTAGAATTGATTTGAGGAAAGTGTGTTCTGCTCCGTTTTTATTATGTTGTATTTTTGTTGCATCAAGCATCAAATTTATACATATACTATAAAAATAAATAAATAAGCGTAGCCAAAGCCATTGTACTTTTGGCGTCACTAGTTTCTTTTTTTTTTTGTTAGTTCAAACGACCGGCAGTCAGCCAGAATTCAGTGAAACCATGGTTTTTAGCACAAGAACTATGTATGTATGTATGTACGATGGGTATATGTAAGAGTTTATATTCTGTTATAATAAAGGTTTGAGGGACTATCACTGGGTCTTTGTGGTCAATGCAACCAAGGCAAAATAGTATGTACAAAAATATATATTTTCTTTGTTATGCACTTTTTTGTAAAGAGGCTCCTCATCAAAATTTACTTTTACTCGTACCAATAAAATGCCAGGGATTGTTTTTTTTTTTTGCAAAAAATATAGCAAAAAGAGCGAAAAACACCAAAATTTATATAAAAAACTTTAACCACAAATACTACAAATTCATTTCATTGCGCTGTTCTTTGTATCATGTGATTTTTTTTGATCTTTTGTTTTGTACAAAAAAGTTCATTTTGGAATTTATGCCGAACTGACCTCCTCAATAATTTTGTGTGTATGTTATTTTCCATGTTGAAGATTTTTAAGCATCAAGTGTTGATAAAGAGCTTTTTTTTCGTTGAAAATCCAAACAGGAAATGTCTTATATTCGTATTTTATTATTTTTAAGAAATTTCCATAAAAAAGTATAATTCTACTTTATTTTAAGATAAAAATAAATAAAGTATTTTAAAATCAAAATGTTAAATACCATAAACTTTAATGTATTTCTGTTGATTAAAGCTCATACCTATTTACGTTTACCTTGAAATTGATAGAGATCTTCTTAAGCTTTTAGAAATCTTACTTTGTAAAAACCATATCAAGTTGATCATTTTGCATAAAAAAGCTCTTTTTCAGTTAGATAAACAATTTAGAAGACGTAGAAAGTCTTTCTCTTAATCATTACAATTTACTTTCATATTCAAAAGCTTTCACCTTAAAAATGACTTTTTGGATACTCTGAGTCTGTAAACTCAAAAAATATATCAGCTATTGAAGTGTTAGTAACATTCTAGATTTTCAAAATATAAGGAAAAAAGTTTTCTGAATGAAATATTCAAAAGCTTTCAAGATAGTACATTATAAAAGCTTTTATGCTACTGAAGTGTTAATAAGCTGTAAACAAGTTTTCTACAGGAGATTTCAAAAAAGCTTTCATAGAGGAAACAGCTACAAAGTTTTAAGGGTATGAAACTGTTATAAAATTGTATAAAATCTTTATAGATAACATTTTAGAAAGCTTTTCTCATACAACAGATACCAAGTTTATATGATATTGTCCTTTAAATAAGCTGCAAAAAAGCTTTCTGCAGGATATTTTTTAAAAGCTTTCACAGTAGAACAGCTACAAAGCTTGTATGCTATTGAACTGTTGATAAAGCTTTCTGCAATAAAGTACATCTACAAAGCTTTAATGCTATTAGACTTATAATAAGCTGCACAAAAGCATTCTGGAGTAAATTTTTAAAAGCATAACTACAAAGCTATTATTCAATTGAAATAGTACACTGTGAACAAGCTTTCATAATAGAACAACTACAAAGCTTGTATGCTATTGAACTTTTAATAAGTTATAAAAAAGCTTTCTGCAATAAAGCACGCATACAAAGCTTTAATGCTCTTTAATATGTAATAAGCTGTAATCAAGAATACTGGAGGAAATTTTCTAAAGCTTTCAAGATAGCATAACTACAAAGTTTTTATGCAATTGAAATAGGGAACTGTGAACAAGCTTTAAAATAACATTCTCAAAGATATTTGCAAAAGCTTTCATGATAGAGTACCTACAAAGCAAACCTATAAATAAGCTGCAAAAAAGCTTTCGGCAGAATGTTTTTAAAAGCTTTCAATATGGAAGAGCTACAAAGCTTGTATGCTCTTGAACTTTTAATAAGGTATAAAAAAGCTTTCTCCAATAAAGCACGTATACAAAGCTTTAAAGCTCTTAAACATGTAATAAGCTGTAATAAAGTATTTTGGAGGAAATTTTCTAAAGCTTTCATGATAGTATAACTACAAAGCTTTTATGCATTTGAAATTTTAAAAAGCTGTAAAAAGCTTTCTTAAGGAAATTTTCAAAAGTTTTACAGATAGAACGTTGCGATTTTGTTTTATAAATCTTTTATATAATAAAAATTTATTTACGAATATGGGGAAAGGATTTCTTAAAAGCTTTTTTAGTATTCTATCTATTTCCTGATATTGAAAGTTTAAAGTTGCTCAAAAAGCAAAGTTTGAGCTTTTAAAATAAGTTTGATCTCGAGGCTGGAAAATTCAAAAGCTTTTATGTCGTGTTTTGAAAAAGCTTTTTCAATATTAAGAGTTTATTTTACAACCTGTTAGCTTTAAAAACGTTTCTTTGTGACAATGATATGTATATACGATTGAAGCTTTAACATTTTAAATTTTAGTATGTAAAGCGAGCTTTAGGCTTTTAAATTAAATAGCTCGTGTTATAAGAGACTCTAGAACTTCTAGTTTTTATTAATTGAATGCATATTTATTTTTATAACAAAAACTATTTGCTAAATATTTCCCAAATAATGAAAGCTTTTCTTGCTTTTGTTTTCCATTAATAAACCATTTGACATAATTTTTTCCTTCTTCTTACAAAACTTGACATTTTTAAAATAATGTCTTAATATAACTCATTAATTTCGCCTCAAGTAAAACCCTGCCGAAAATTAATTAATAAATCTTTTATATTACTTTTTATGCTGTTTGTTTTTAACCACTTCAAAATATGCTCGATCATACTTTTCAAACCACTACTACGCTTAATAAAAAGCAGGCAGTCAGGCAACCAAGCTTTAGGAAATTGTTAACAAAAGAATAAAAGCAACAAAAAATTTAACTCCAGCAACAATTTATTGTTATTGATGGTAATGACTGTTGTTAAAATAACTAAAAGAAATTAATGCTGTTTTGTAAGTTTGCTACTGTTTCAGTTTCAGTTAAAGTTAATCTTTTAAATGACTCTTATGCTTGCAAGTTTGTCCGTCAGTTGGTTGGTCTTCTATATATGTTAATAATGATGTTCGTGCCCCTTTTTACTGTTGTTTTTGTTGTTGTGATTACATATTCATAAACATATTTAAGCCTTGCCTCATATAGAGTCTATATCATATATCATGTTGTTGTTGTTGCAGCCCAGGGTAATAAGCAAAAAGTGGAAAAAACTATATATAACTGAAAAGGAGTGGTCATGGTTTTTATTTTCCATTTATACCACCAAAAATATTTCCAGTAAAAGATGTTGATTCGTGATTTTGCGTAATTATTTTGTGTCTGTATAAACTATAGTAATGATGTTGTTTAAGCTTTCTGTAATGGCTAATTGATTTTTTCAACAATGATTGATGCTTATGGTTTTAGGGGTGCCTCTTTGTTGTTCTTTAAGGTTTTTTTAGGAACTTATTTTTTTTTTTGTATTTTGTAATAAATTTTTATATTTTATGATAGTTTAAGGGAATATTGTTACAAACTCTTAAGTAGTGACTCCAGTAATAAGGTGTTAACATAATTAGGGTTTAAAATGTATTTTTACTTAATTGAAGACAAGGTCAAGTGGTCGTTATCACTTGAGATATGTTTTGCAGGAAGCAACTTACCTAAAAAGAGAAAGAAACGAAATAATAATTAGTATGAAGTATTATAAAAAGAAAGGAATAAGAGTAAAGTGTTACTTAAAAAAGTATATATGTATAGTATATCATTATATAGGGAATGGTGTAAGGCTTTACTCAACATTATTTCAATTTATAAAAGAAAAATCGTGTTTTTTTTATAACTATTTAAAGGAAACTATAAGTACTTGAAAACAAAAGTTTCTTTAAACTATTAAAATGATCAAAATCCAATAATATTCTAAGATTATATTGAAAGCTTTCAAATACGTCTAAAATTTCAATTGAAAGCTTTTGGTGAATAAGGAAAAGTTTTTAAAATGAGCAAACAGTTCATGATAAAAGTCTTGTCAAGTTTTTAAATCATCAAAATCCTAAACATCTTAGATACTATTACTTAAAAGCTCTCAAGCTTAATTAAAACATAAAAAGAAATTACCTTCAAAAGCTGATCAAAATCCAATAATATTCTATGATTCTATTGGAAGCTTTCAAATATGATACAAATTTTAATTGTAAGCTTTTGGTGAAGAAAGAAAAGTTTCATTAAGTTTTTAAAATAAGCAAACAGTTCATTATAATAGCTTTGTCAAGTTTTAAAATCATCAAGATTCAAAATTTCTTAGCTACTATTACTTAAAAGCTCTCAAGCTTAATTAAAGCATAAAAAGAAATGCCTTCAAAAGCTTTAGTTTAATAAAATTTAAAATTTTTATTGAAAGTTTTCAAATACGACTCAAATTTTAATCGAAAGCTTTTGGTAAAGAAAGAAAAGTTCCATTAAGTTTTCAAAATGAGCAACTATTACCAAATGGTGATGAAATAAAAGTTTCATTAAGTTTTTCATGATAAAAGTCTTGTTAAGTTTTTAAATCATCAAAATCAAAAATTTCTTAGATACAATTACTTAAATTACCTTTAAAAGCTTTAGTTTCATAAAATATCAATTTTATCAATCTAAATTTCCAAAAAAAAGTCTTGTCTGACTCAGTTTTAAGAAAATCCATTTAAATTTTAACATTTGACACAAACTATTGGCATTTTTAAAACACATTAATAATTAATTAATAAAATCCTTTTAATTAATATAATGCAACCCAGAAAAATGATTAAACAAACACTCTGCAATAATAAAGTAAGAAAAAACAACAACCACTGAACTTTCGTAAACAACATGGCCATGGTTGTGAATGTGTATATGAGTTTGGGAAACCTAAAAACAATAACAACACATTTACATTGACAATAACAACAACAGCAGCAGCAGCAGCAGCAACAAAACAGCAAAAACAAAAGTATCAACAATAATAAAGGCAACGAACGACATCACTAAAGTGAATGCCCTGCATTAGTGACGTCACATAAAAACAAGACCTACACATGCATGTATCATGCATTCAGTCAGGCAGGCAGGCAGGCAGGCATACAATAATGATAACACATCAACAAACAATAATAACAGCAACAATAACGACAATAATAATGTATTAAACAACAAGTGAGTAGAACAGCAACAATAATAATACAACACACTCATACGTATAGGCAGACAGACAGGATGATTGAAACTAAAACTGCCACAAAAAGAAGGCTTCTCTCATGCTTACACACATACATACACACATTCAGTCATGTTACTCTTGGAGTTGCATGACCGGCTGGCTGGTCTATCGGCTTTGGTTGGTTATTTGGTTTCTTTTTCAGTCGTGCACTAGATACTCTGTACAAGCAAAATATAGGCAACAGATGAGTAACAAAACAACAACTATAACAACAAAGTACTTATACATTACAGCAAATGCTGCATGTATGCATGCATGATAATGCAACAAACAAACGCAGCACACATTTCGTATAAATTTTCAAAACAAACCGGCTAAAAAAAATTTAACAACAAACTTCCACAATAAATATTGCAAAAAACAACAACAACTTTGCAATTACTCTTTGTTTTCTTTCTTCACTGCACCACTACATTAAAGTTCCCTTTTCCTTTTATGTGGTTTGTTGTGATACTTTTTGTTGTTGTTTGCTTGCTTGCTTGAAAGCGGTAGAATATGAAGAGCAAAATAAAAAAATCCTAAAGAAATATTAAAAGCAAAACAGAAAATTGCAAATAGAAATTGTAAATATGGGTAAAGAAGGAAAACAAAGAGAAAGACATTAAAAAAAGATTTTGAAAACAGATGAACGTACATTGATCTATAAAAACAAATTAAAGAAAAAAACAAAAACATTAAAGAACCATAACAAAAAAGTTTGAAAGCAAGTTGTGATAGACAACGATCTTGCAAATACCCTAACAAAAGCTTTAGAGAAACTTAATGAAAACGAAGCTTTAAAAATAATAAATGAACTTTGGACAGAGACTTAATAAAAAATTATTCATTAAATGGTAAGCTTTAAAAGTGATAAAATAACTTTTGACATATATATTTTTAAAGCTTTTTGATAGACTTTTTCTGCTTTATTATTATTATACGTAAAAGCTTTTACTAAAACTATTCAGTTTTTGAAGATTCTAAAAACTTAACAAAACTTCTATTTGTTAAAGCTTTTGGATAGACCTTTTCTGTATTTCAAAAGCTAAGAAAATCAGACTTTTATAAAGAAGTTTTTAGCATTATTCTTTTTGCATTTAAAAGCTTTTACTAAAATCTTTGGAAAAAAACTAAGCTTTTATTTTGCAATTATGTATTTGTCTTTTAAACTTAACGATGCTTACTTTCCATGTTAAAAGCTTTTTTCATCTTTGAGACTTTCCCCCGTAAACCATCACTGCCATACCTAACCAATGTAGGGCACTTTGGAGTGGAACGAACTTTAGTAAACTGCATTTACAAGCAGCAGAAGCAGATGAGCAAGAGGAAAACGACAGGGCAAAGAAAAAAAGTAAAGCAACGAACGATAAAATGTAAACAACCATGATGTGTTTGCAGCACGTACGATGTAGTAAAAAATTGTGGAAATAAAAAACTATAATAAAAACAAAAAACATATGAGAGAGTACCACACTAGTAAAACTGGTATAAGTAAATATACATATATGTATATAATCTATATGTATGTGAGCACAGTGTTACAAATGTAGCAACAATAACAATTATATATTCACATTACTTTTAAGGGCTTAGAAAAACCGTTAGTAGAGCTTTTATGGTATAGCTCAAGTTCATGAACTTATTATGCTTTAACAGACTGAAAATTTAACTTAAGGATCAACACAACTCTTTCTGAGCTTTTAACTTGTACATTAAATTTTTCCACAACAGTTTTTCGGATGCAAAATTGTAGTAAATCTAATAAAGCGCTTATGTAGTTTGCGCCTCCTCGAACGAACTACTGTGCGTATGAGCTTTTTTCGCGTGTTTTCTTTTTTTGTATACATATATTTATACGTAATGTAGTGCAATAACCAACAATTAAATAAACGAAGTTGTAGTTCTTTGTATGTAAAAGGATGCATAAACAAAAATATATCTATTTAAAAACAGATGAAAATCAGCACGAACACTTGATTAAAGTTTTCAACAAAAACATACTCTACTATTGATCATAAACAAAAAAAACTTTCAACTTAGACGATTTTAGAATGTTTACAGAAAGTTATAGGAAAAAGGGTCTAAAACAAAAAAGAATAGAAATAAATTGGAATAGTGTTGCAAGTTTAAATACTTGTACTAGGAAAAAACAACAATAATAACAACAAAAGGAAATATAGATAACAAAGAAACAAGTACTTAAGCACTCGGCTTTAAAAACAGAAAATAACCATCACACATTAAATAAGAAAAAAGTCTAAAATATCGCACAGTGGGGCTAAGAAAACGGAATAAATAGGAAATAATTTTAAAATTTGTGGATAAATATTTTTGAAATATAAACCAGAATTGAACAAGGTCTGAACTAGAACAGAACTAGAACAGAACTAGAACAGAACTAGAACAGAACTAGAACAGAACTAGAACAGAACTAGAACAGAACTAGAACAGAACTAGAACAGAACTAGAACAGAACTAGAACAGAACTAGAACAGAACTAGAACAGAACTAGAACAGAACTAGAACAGAACTAGAACAGAACTAGAACAGAACCAGAACAGAACTAGAACAGATCTAGAACAGAACAAGAACAGAACTGGAACAGAACTAGAACAGAACTAGAACAGAACAAGAACAGAACTAGAACAGAACTAGAACAGAACTAGAACAGAACTAGAACAGAACTAGAACAGAACTATAACAGAACTAGAACAGAACAGAACTAGAACAGAACTAGAACAGAACTAGAACAGAACTAGAACAGAACTAGAACAGAACTAGAACAGAACTAGAACAGAACTAGAACAGAACTAGAACAGAACTAGAACAGAACTAGAACAGAACTAGAACAGAACTAGAACTGAACTAGAACTGAACTAGAACTGAACTAGAACTGAACTAGAACTGAACTAGAACTGAACTAGAACTGAACTAGAACTGAACTAGAACTGAACTAGAACTGAACTAGAACTGAACTAGAACTGAACTAGAACTGAACTAGAACTGAACTAGAACTGAACTAGAACTGAACTAGAACTGAACTAGATCTGAACTAGAACTGAACTAGAACTGAACTAGAATCTGAACTAGAACTGAACTAGAACTGAACTAGAACTGAACTAGAACTGAACTAGAACTGAACTAGAACTGAACTAGAACTGAACTAGAACTGAACTAGAACTGAACTAGAACTAACTAGAACTGAACTAGAACTGAACTAGAACTGAACTAGATCTGAACTAGAACTGAACTAGAACTGAACTAGAACTGAACTAGAACTGAACTAGAACTGAACTAGATCTGAACTAGAACTGAACTAGAACTGAACTAGAACTGAACTAGAACTGAACTAGAACTGAACTAGAACTGAACTAGATCTGAACTAGAACCGAACTAGAAGTGAACTAGAAGTGAACTAGAACTGAACTAGAACTGAACTAGAACTGAACTAGAACTGAACTAGAACTGAAGTAGAACTGAACTAGAACTGAACTAGAACTGAACTAGAACTGAACTAGAACTGAACTAGAACTGAACTAGAACTGAACTAGAACTGAACTAGAACTGAACTAGAACTGAACTAGAACTGAACTAGAACTGAACTAGAACTGAACTAGAACTGAACTAGAACTGAACTAGAACTGAACTAGAACTGAACTAGAACTGAACTAGAACTGAACTAGAACTAACCTAGAACTGAACTAGAACTAGAACTAACTGAACTATGGTACTATTCTTCAACTAATTCCAGTTAAAATTTAATTTTAAAAGTACAACTTTAAAATCTGCTCCTCTTCCCACTTAAAGCATGTGAGTACAAGAGAGCTTAACGAGTATTAATGCATGAGTGCAATCAGGCATGTATGTATGTATGTATGTATGAATGTGTGTATGTACATATATTTGTAGCTGTGATTATAAGTAGGATAAAATAACAATAACAAAAATGTAGTAAACAAAACAATAGTATAATGGAGAAGCAAAAAACGACTACAACGACAGCAACTAACCATAAACAACAGCAAATTATATGAACAACAACACCAGCAACAGCAAAAAAAAAAAAATTAAATAAAAGATGAAGTAGAAAAAATAATGGCAACCAAACAAAACTGTTGCTTTGACATGACTCAACATGACAATCACAGATAAGTTCTTTTTCTATTCTATAGCAATTTTTTCTTGTTTAAAGCGGCTGCTGCAGATGATTATTGCTGTTTGCTGTTAATGCTGCTGCTGTTGCCTGCTTTCATGTTTGCTTCAATAAAATGTTGATGATGTTCATCCTCCTTCTTAAAGTTTTGTTTTGTTTGGTTCAGTTTTCCTAGCTTTAAGCAAACGTGGAAACCCAGCAAAAACTCGGTAATGGGTTGTACTTCCATAACCACTTACTTTTCAATGACTATTACTTACCGTCTGCATTACATAGAAGTACTCTAGTAATGACTTTCTTATAATCTGATATAGAAGTACTTTATTTTCGGCTTTGTCATTTTGTTTGCACATTTTATTTAATTGCGTTTTAAGAATTGTGTTTTAAAAAAATAAAAAAAAAAAATTAGTTTTGTTTGTGAAAACCATTATTTGACGCGCAATAAAATAGCTAAGCAGTGGTGCAGTGTGTAGAACATTTGACTAACAAACCGAAGCCCCTGGTTCGTATTCTAGCTGGCTCTTTTTATTATTAAAAAACAAAACAACTTACTCAACAACTGTTTTGTAAGGGAAATTGCAAGTACTTCTTTAAGTCCCTATTTGTAAGCGTGCGTAGAAGTACTTGCCTCCAATGACATCACCGTGTTAAAATAATGACTTAAAATGCTAATGAAGAAGTAGTGAAAAGAGGTTTTATTAGCTATTTAACTCATTACTTTTCAATGTAAGTTTTTCCTGGGAACGTTTATCTTATAAGGTTTTTATAGTTTTTTCTTTCTATTTATTTTGTTTTGATTATGAGTATGTTGGGCTTGGAAGTCTTCAAAAGTTTTTTTTGTTATTTTTATTATTTCTGTATTTATTTCCATGGTTTTCTTCTTATAAAAATTCTACTGCGCAATAGTATTTTATATAAGCAATTGTTGTTGCTGTTGTTATTGCTAGTGCATGGCATTAAATGCATTCATTGCACGTTGCAGCGATAATTATGCCAAGTATTAAGCATTGTATAGTTGTTTAATTTTTTTGTGTTTCTTTTGTTTTTCTTCCCATCTTTTTATTCCGTATTCTATGAGTATGTATGAGTTTGTGTGTATGTTTGATTTTTTTATATCAAATGTATGAAATGTAAACATTTGTGCACATTTAAACATACTCTGTGTATGTGATTGTGTTGCACTTTTAGAGTGGCATAAATAAAAGTTGAATATTACATGCCGCTTCTAAATTTTTTTTCATCTTCTTCTATTTCATTTCCCTCATCTGTGTTTCTTCAAAACTAACTGCGAACTTCAATTAAGGAAGTATTAATGGTCACAACACGACTTTAATATAAAATTTATTTCGAGTTCATTTTTTTATATTACATATTTGTAAAAGCACAGTAAAAGAGTTTAAGTTTTTATATTATTAAATTAAATGTAAGGAAAATTAGGAAAATATTTTTTTTTTAAAGTTTGCAATTTATTTTTGCAAAAAATCGTAATGTTTAGAACCAAACTAAACCAAAATTAGTTCTAGTTCTGTTTCATTTCAGTTCTACTTCAGTTCGAGTACAGTTCTAGTTCAGTTCTAGTTCAGTTCTAGTTCAGTTCTAGTTCAGTTCTAGTTCAATTCTAGTTCAGTTCTAGTTCAGTTCTAGTTCAGTTCTAGTTCAGTTCTAGTTCAGTTCTAGTTCAGTTCTAGTTCAGTTCTATTTCAGTTCTAGTTCAGTTCTAGTTCAGTTTAGTTAGTTCAGTTCTAGTTCAGTTCTAGTTCAGTTCTAGTTCAGTTCTAGTTCAGTTCTAGTTCAGTTCTAGTTCAGTTCTAGTTCAGTTCTGTTCAGTTCTAGTTCAGTTCTAGTTCAGTTCTAGTTCAGTTCTAGTTCAGTTCTAGTTCAGTTCTAGTTCAGTTCTAGTTCAGTTCTAGTTCAGTTCTTGTTCAGTTCTAGTTCAGTTCTAGTTCAGTTCTAGTTCAGCTCTAGTTCAGCTCTAGTTCAGTTCTAGTTCAGTTCTTGTTCAGTTCTAGTTCAGTTCTAGTTCAGTTCTAGTTCAGTTCTTTTTCTAGTTCAGTTCTAGTTCAGTTCTAGTTCAGTTCTAGTTCAGTTCTAGTTCAGTTCTAGTTCAGTTCTAGTTCAGTTCTAGTTCAGTTCTAGTTCAGTTCTAGTTCAGTTCTAGTTCAGTTCTAGTTCAGTTCTAGTTCAGTTCTAGTTCAGTTCTAGTTCAGTTCTAGTTCAGTTCTAGTTCTAGTTCAGTTCTAGTTCAGTTCTAGTTCAGTTCTAGTTCAGTTCTAGTTCAGTTCTAGTTCAGTTCTAGTTCAGTTCTAGTTCAGTTCTAGTTCAGTTCTAGTTCAGTTCTAGTTCAGTTCTAGTTCAGTTCTAGTTCAGTTCTAGTTCAGTTCTAGTTCAGTTCTAGTTCAGTTCTAGTTCAGTTCTAGTTCAGTTCTAGTTCAGTTAGTTCAGTTCTAGTTCAGTTCTAGTTCAGTTCTAGTTCAGTTCTAGTTCAGTTCTAGTTCAGTTCTCAGTTCTAGTTCAGTTCTAGTTCAGTTCAGTTTAGTTCAGTTCTAGTTCAGTTCTAGTTCAGTTCTAGTTCAGTTTAGTTCAGTTCTAGTTCAGTTCTAGTTCTAGTTCTAGTTCAGTTCTAGTCAGTTCTAGTTCAGTTCTAGTTCAGTCTAGATTCAGTTGATAGTTCAGTCTAGTTCAGTTCTAGTTCAGTTCTTTTAGTTTTCAGTTCTAGTTCAGTTCTAGTTCAGTTCTAGTTCAGTTCTAGTTCAGTTCTAGTTCAGTTCTAGTTCAGTTCTAGTTCAGTTTCTAGTTCAGTTCTAGTCAGTTCTAGTTCAGTTCTAGTTCAGTTCTAGTTCAGTTCTAGTTCAGTTCTAGTTCAGTTCTAGTTCAGTTCTAGTTCAGTTCTAGTTACAGTTCTAGTTCAGTTCTAGTTCAGTTCTAGTTCAGTTCTAGTTCAGTTCTAGTTTCAGTCTAGTTCAGTTCTAGTTCAGTTCTAGTTCAGTTCTAGTTCAGTTCTAGTTCAGTATCTAGTTCAGTTCAGTCAGTTCTAGTTCAGTTCTAGTTCAGTTCTAGTTCAGTTCTAGTTCAGTTCTAGTTCAGTTCTAGTTCAGTTCTAGTTCAGTTCTAGTTAGTTCAGTTCTAGTTCAGTTCTAGTTCAGTTCTAGTTCAGTTCTAGTCAGTTCAGTTAGTTCTAGTTCAGTTCTAGTTCAGTTCTAGTTCAGTTCTAGTTCAGTTCTAGTTCAGTTCTAGTTCAGTTCTAGTTCAGTTCTAGTTCAGTTCTAGTTCAGTTCTAGTTCAGTTCTAGTTCAGTTCTAGTTCAGTTCTAGTTCAGTTCTAGTTCAGTTCTAGTTCAGTTCTAGTTCAGTTCTAGTTCAGTTCTAGTTCAGTTCTAGTTCAGTTCTAGTTCAGTTCTAGTTCAGTTCTAGTTCAGTTCTAGTTCAGTTCTAGTTCAGTTCTAGTTCAGTTCTAGTTCAGTTCTAGTTCAGTTCTAGTTCAGTTCTAGTTCAGTTCTAGTTCAGTTCTAGTTCAGTTCTAGTTCAGTTCTAGTTCAGTTCTAGTTCAGTTCTAGTTCAGTTCTAGTTCAGTTCTAGTTCAGTTCTAGTTCAGTTCTAGTTCAGTTCTAGTTCAGTTCTAGTTCAGTTCTAGTTCAGTTCTAGTTCAGTTCTAGTTCAGTTCTAGTTCAGTTCTAGTTCAGTTCTAGTTCAGTTCTAGTTCAGTTCTAGTTCAGTTCTAGTTCAGTTCTAGTTCAGTTCTAGTTCCGTTCTAGTTCAGTTCTAGTTCAGTTCTAGTTCAGTTCTAGTTCAGTTCTAGTTCAGTTCTAGTTCAGTTTTAGTTCAGTTCTAGTTCAGTTCTAGTTCAGTTCTAGTTCAGTTCTAGTTCAGTTCTAGTTCAGTTCTAGTTCAGTTCTAGTTCAGTTCTAGTTCAGTTCTAGTTCAGTTCTAGTTCTAGTTCAGTTCTAGTTCAGTTCTAGTTCAGTTCTAGTTCAGTTCTAGTTCAGTTCTAGTTCAGTTCTAGTTCAGTTCTAGTTCAGTTCTAGTTCAGCTCTACTTCATGTCTAGTTCAGTTCTAGGTTCAGTTCCAATTCAATTCCAGTTCATTCGAATTGTGAAGAATTATTAGTAAAACCCCAAAAAATTTCACAAAATCATTTTAGAAAAATTAAAGAAAAACAAACGAAAAAGTATTAAGAAAAACAGTAGCTAAATGCAACTGACACTTACGTATGTTAATGTTGACAAAAAAGCTTAATACAAGATCTGACAATCAAAAAAACAAAAACAACAGCTGTAACAGCAGTTGGAAAAGCATTAAAAGCAAAAACATCACCAGCAACAGGGACAATAACAACAACGAGAACAACAGCAACCATAACAAACAAACAATTTCAATAACAACAACAGCATTTAGCAAAAGATTTTGTTGTTGTTCTTTATTTTTTAGTTTTTGTTAAAAATGTCGCGACAATATGGTGCGATAGACTGAAAAATTTAAGTTTGTTTTGTCTGGCTTGTAGCAAATACATTGTTGTATACAAAGCTTGCTTAACTTGCACTATGGAGGGAAGCAACTCATCCCAGCAAAATGAAAAAGTTGCTCTATTTGCTATTTAAAAAGTGCTGAAATATGAAGCTTTAGGAAGCACTTCTTTCATACTTTGCTGGGTTAGAGTATTATGGTGGTGCTTAAGCTGTGCGCGAGAGTGAATCAGTTTGTATTTGTAAAAGTGTTGGCAATTGTAAATGCAGTTACAATTTGAATTGCACAGCATTGAATTTCAAATTGAACAGAAAAAAAGTAAAAGAAAAACTAAAACAGAAATTAAGGTATCTCCTATCTACCAACATATGCAGCAATAAATATTTATATCTGTGTATTTCAGTTGCCAACGTATCTGAGCAACTTGTTCAAGTTATTCTTAAAAGTTGAGACTCCTGCTGCATGTTTGTTACTCATAGATTTTTCTATAAACTGTCTTTCATGTTGTGTTGATGATGCTACTTGTAGCTGTTGTTTGGCACCCCTCTCCATAACTTTAGTTCTTTTCACAGAATCTATTTTTGGTCTTTTTTTATTTGACTCAACATTAAAGACAACATTGCCATAAATTTAGTGATGTTTGTTAAAAGACTTTTCAATGAACCAACAAAAAAAGAAATGAGAAAAGTTCAAAATAGTAAAACAAAAATACTCTGAAGTCTGAAATGTTTCTAACAAAAAACTACACACATTTTCACTTAAACTAAAGTTTTTCTTTTAGTTTTTGTTTTTTTCTTTTTTTTAGTAAGTTTGTATGTATATGTTTAGTTCCAAAAAGACCATTAATGTCATTTAAGATATTTAAACATTTCATTTATTTTCACTACGCGTTTTTGTTTTATTTTCTTTTTTCATACAGATAATTGTCCTCATGGTTTGTACATAAATGTAATACTTACGTATGTATGTATGTATTTGTTAGTACGTATATAAATACGTGTATAGATAGAGGAGTAAAAATGTTATTGATCTCTAAGTTAAGTTTAGGTTTTTTTTCAGGAAAAAAATTTATCTTGAGGCTACTGTTAAAATTAGTTTATGACTTTAGAAGTCGCTTGAGTGTCATCAGTATTTATGGATGTGTAAAAATAGAAATTTCTTTGTACTTTTTTACATTCTATTTTTAAATATGATTGTAAACTAATAATGAACTAGAACTGAACTAAAATAGAACTGAACTACAACTGAACTAGAACTGAACTAGAACTGAACTAGAACTGAACTAGAACTGAACTAGAACTGAACTAGAACTGAACTAGAACTGAACTAGAACTGAACTAGAACTGAACTAGAACTGAACTAGAACTGAACTAGAACTGAACTAGAACTGAACTAGAACTAGAACTGAACTAGAACTGAACTAGAACTGAACTAGAACTGAACTAGAACTGAACTAGAACTGAACTAGAACTGAACTAGAACTGAACTAGAACTGAACTAGAACTGAACTAGAACTGAACTAGAACTGAACTAGAACTACTGAACTAGAACTGGACTAGAACTGAACTAGAACTGAACTAGAACTGAACTAGAACTGAACTAGAACTGAACTAGAACTGAACTAGAACTGAACTAGAACTGAACTAGAACTGAACTAGAACTGAACTAGAACTGAACTAGAAACTGAACTAGAACTGAACTAGACCTGAACTAGAACTGAACTAGAACTGAACTAGAATTGAACTAGAACTGAACTAGAACTGAACTAGAACTGAACTAAAACTGAACTAGAACTGAACTAGAACTGAACTAGAACTGAACTAGAACTGAACTAGAAGTAGAACTGAACTAGAACTGAACTAGAAGTAGAACTGAACTAGAACTGAACTAGAACTGAACTAGAACTGAACTAGAACTGAACTAGAACTGAACTAGAACTGAACTAGAACTGAACTAAAACTGAACTAGAACTGAACTAGAACAAACTAGAACTGAACTAGAACTGAACTAGAACTGAACTAGAACTGAACTAGAACTGAACTAGAACTGAACTATAACTGAACTAGAACTGAACTAGAACTGAACTAGAAAGAACTGAACTAGAACTGAACTAGAACTGAACTAGAACTGAACTAGAACTGAACTAGAACTGAACTAGAACTGAACTAGAACTGAACTAGAACTGAAACTAGAACTGAACTAGAACTGAACTAGAACTGAACTAGAACTGAACTAGAACTGAACTAGAACTGAACTAGAACTGAACTAGAACTGAACTAGAACTGAACTAGAACTGAACTAGAACTAGAACTGAACTAGAACTGAACTAGAACTGAACTAGAACTGAACTAGAACTGAACTAGAACTGAACTAGAACTGAACTAGAACTGAACTAGAACTGAACTAGAACTGAACTAGAACTGAAACTAGAACTGAACTAGAACTGAACTAGAACTAGAACTGAACTAGAACTGAACTAGAACTGAACTAGAACTGAACTAGAATTGAACTAGAACTGAACTAGAATTGAACTAGAACTGAACTAGAACTGAACTAGAACTGAACTAGAACTGAACTAGAACTGAACTAGAACTGAACTAGAACTGAACTAGAACTGACTAGAACTACAACTGAACTAGAACTAAGCAAAAAAAACTAAAGTTTGTTTTAAATTTATAAATAAATTTTTCATTTCAAATTTCTTTCACATATGTACATCAGCTTTAGCTTTAAAGCTTTTGTCATACTTAGCGGCTACTTAAAGTATAATAAAAGCGACAAAAAAAAAAAAAAAACGAGGAAGCTGAATAAATACTACACTCGTAACAAAATTGTCTCATTAATTATCAAATGGAGGTCTTTATGGCCTCTTGTGGGCCATAAACCTGACATTCATTCCACTTAAACATTGAAAAACATTAATCTTAAGACTTTCAAAATATCAAAAAAAAAAAAAAAAAAGAAACGCCACACAGCTGACACTAAAACTGAAGACATACAAAAAATCCTTATAAGTAGCCAGAAGTTAAACTAAGGCCAGCAAAAAGACAAACGAATTACAGTAGCAAAACAATAAAGTTTTTTGTTTATATAAGTTTTAAAAAATGTTCTTTAAAAAAATATAAATAAATTAAATACGAAACAGTTGCGTGTCAATATGTTAAAGTGTTTAACTTTTCAATACAATTCAAGTCAATACGTTTGCTGTGGATGCGATCGAAGTCTAATGTTAATGCGCGTAAATAATTGCATGATAATGCAAAATTTCGCAAGAGAAAACAAAAAAAAAAAAAAAAAAACAAAACGCCAAAATAAATAAAGGCTCTAAAAATCAAATACAAAACAATTGAAACGAGATTTTTTTTTTTGAAAAGGCTGTGAATTTTATGGCTTTTAGTTTGGGCAATACTGTTGTTGTTGTTGTGTTGCGCATTTTTAAATAAATGTTGTTTGGTAGATGTTTTGTTTACAGCGCATAGTTACATCAATCAACAATTGTCATGGCTGTCAGTGTTTGTGAGCATGCGCAAATTTCTTTTTCACAGCTTCCTGCTGTATGGATATCAAAACTAAAAAATAAGAAAACCTGAACAACTATCTAAGAGATCTTAGTAACCCAACAGCTAGCCATCACTCTAGCCAAACAACCAAACGTACATCTATGTATCCATCCATCCATCTATCTATCAGTCTGTTTGTTTATTTGTTTGCTGTCCATTTGATTTGGCTGCTGCTGTGTTGGCTTTTTGTAATATATTTTATTTGTTTTTCCACCTCCTGCTCCCCCTACACTTCGCAATGGGGTTTTCTTACATGTAGCCCGTTTTTAAGTTGATAATATATGTAATTTTTATCTGTCCATATATTTTTTTGTGTTTGTGGTTTTTTGCTGTTCGAAAACATAAAACTCTCATCACTTTCTATGCGAAATTTCCGTTGTTTGTTACAACTCGTAGCTTTTTGGATTTGTTGTGTATGATTCAATTAAATTTCATGATATGTTAAAAATGTTTTTTTTTCTCAATTCGGTTTTATTTTTATACTTTTTGTTATTGCCATGAACACCTTATTAAATTTTATGGCTTAGTTGTTTTTTTTTGGGAATTTGAATAGTTTTTCTTATGGAAATTAAATTTTTCCTGCCAACTTGTTGAAAATTGTTAATTTGAATTTCAAAATATGAAAATTCACACAGCTGGCCTGTAAGTAGCATGAGAAGCTAACAAATGTTTTATTAAAACTGATTTTCTTTGCTGCTTTTTTAATTTCCTTAAAGCTTTAAAAAAAAAAAATTAAATAGAACTAAAGAGTAGATATTTGATTAGAAAAAGCAGGAAATTTAATCTTTTTTAAGACAAGCTGTTTTTTAACTTGAGTTGTGTTGTCTAGGAAAAAGATGGATGAATTTTTAAACTTACTATGGACTGGACTACAGACTAGACTATAGACTAGACTATAGACTAGACTATAGACTAGACTATAGACTAGACTATAGACTAGACTATAGACTAGACTATAGACTAGACTATAGACTAGACTATAGACTAGACTATAGACTAGACTATAGACTAGACTATAGACTAGACTATAGACTAGACTATAGACTAGACTATAGACTAGACTATAGACTAGACTATAGACTAGACTATAGACTAGACTATAGACTAGACTATAGACTAGACTATAGACTAGACTATAGACTAGACTATAGACTAGACTTAGACTAGACTATAGACTAGACTATAGACTAGACTATAGACTAGACTATAGACTAGACTATAGACTAGACTATAGACTAGACTATAGACTAGACTATAGACTAGACTATAGACTAGACTATAGACTAGACTATTGACTAGACTAATAGACTAGACTATAGACTAGACTATAGACTAGACTATAGACTAGACTATAGACTAGACTATAGATTAGACTATAGACTAGACTATAGACTAGACTATGACTAGACTAGACTATAGACTAGACTATAGACTAGACTATAGACTAGACTAGACTATAGACTAGACTATAGACTAGACTATTAGACTAGACTATAGACTAGACTATAGACTAGACTATAGACTAGACTATAGACTAGACTAGACTACAGACTAGACTATAGACTAGACTAGACTATAGACTAGACTATAGACTAGACTATAGATAGGACTTAGACTATTAGACTAGACTATAGACTAGACTATAGACTAGCTATAGACTATAGACTAGACTAGACTAGACTATAGACTAGACTATAGACTAGACTATAGACTAGACTATAGACTAGACTATAGACTAGACTATAGACTAGACTATAGACTAGACTATAGACTAGACTATAGACTAGACTATAGACTAGACTATAGACTAGACTATAGACTAGACTATAGACTAGACTATAGACTAGTCTATAGATTAGTCTGTAGTCTATAGATTAGACTAAAGATTAGTCTGTAGTCTATAGATTAGACTATAGATTAGTCTGTAGTCTATAGACTAAGTAGACCACAAACTACAACAAAGAAGTTAATAATGATTATTTTTTTCTTCCTCTTTTCATTTTATTAAATCAACTGTTTTATTTTCTTTATTGGAAAATTTGCAGACAAAACATAAACTCCTCATACATACAATCTGACAAAGAACATGAAAATAAACGTTGTCTAGGAAACTGGGAGCCTTTAATATGGTTGAAGTTATACTTGTAAAACTCCCCACAATAAATGAAAAAAAAAAATATTTTATAATACAGCTACAACTAAAGCGGATTAATATAAAAAAAATTAAAAAGAAAATTGTAAATTAAGCATAAGAAATTAATGATTTAAAGCAAAATACATTAAAATTACTCAAACTCTTTTTTCTGCACTTTTTTCATCAAACATAATGTTGTATTCTCTTTCAAATTAAGTCTTGAATTATGCCTTAGTTATAAGTAAATAAATTTTCCTAAAAGTATGCAATTTTACTAAAACTTATAATTACTTTGCTTAAGTGTTTCTTTACATATTTCTATTGCTGTTTTGCCTATAATTTAATAACTTTTAAATGACCTTTAACAAAAAAACATGTCATGTTAAACCACAGACTCAACAAGTTTGTTGTTGCTGTAGTAGCTCAGTATGATATTTTACACAATTTACGCATTTAAGAACTTTGGCGCCAAATATGTATAATGCTTCCTATATTTACTCTTTCTCTACATTTTTCTCTTTTTTCTTGTTGTTATTGTTTGTACTAGAAAATAACGTTTTGCATTTTAATAACTAGAAACCAGCAAAAAAGGATTTAAAGGGATATGTTGTATATACTTAAATACATATTTTCTATATAACTGTGTGTTTTTATATATAGCAATTTGATGAAAAAAATATAAAATTTATATATTTTTTATTTATATTACTTGATATTTTGTCCTTGCATTCAAGGAAATATATATTTTTTTTATATTTATATAAAGTTATACATTTAAATAAATTGAATTCTAGTGTTAGCTATATAGCAAAAGAATTTTTTGCTTTTTTTTTGTAAAGAAACAACTCTTTATAAAAAAAATATTTGTATTTTTATTATAATGGCATAAAGACATGCAAATTATGGAAATATTTAAAGTGTTAGGTTTTATAGGAATATATGAGTTTTTTGAAATATAAACTATATAGACTATAGATTGGACTATATAATAGATTATAGACTAGGTTATAGACCAGATTATATACTAAACTATAGACTTGATTATACACTAGACTATAGACTAGACTAAAGATTAGACTATAGACTAGACTATAGACTAGACATAGACTAGACTATAGACTAGTCCATAGACTAGACTATAGACTAGTCCATAGACTAGACTATAGACTAGTCCATAGACTAGACTATAGACTAGTCCATAGACTAGACTATAGACTAGTCCATAGACTAGACTATAGACTAGACTATAGACTAGTCCATAGACTAGACTATAGACTAGACTATAGACTAGACTATAGACTAGACTATAGACTAGTCCATAGACTAGACTATAGACTAGTCCATAGACTAGACTATAGTCTAGACTATAGACTAGTCCATAGACTAGACTATAGACTAGACTATAGACTAACTATAGAACAGAATGTAGACTATAGACTAAACTACAGTTTAGACTGTGGACTAGACAATAGACTAGAATGTAAACTATTATCTATGCTAAAGACTAGATTATGGACTAGACTATCGATTGTACCATTGACTAGAATATAGACTAGAAAATAGCCTAGACTATAGACATTTTAACATGTTTATTTTATAAATAACTAGCACACCCTGGATGCTTCGCTACCCTAACCAAAATTAATTACATTAAAAATTTTGTTTACTTTAAAGAAAATTAAAATTGACTTAAAAATTTTTTAATGTTTCAGTTTTTTACTTTCAATATCACGTGAATAAATTCGCATTCAGGAAGAAGCTTATATTTTTAGTTTCATTCGTTTAGCTTCCACATTATAGAAAATTTCCAAATTACTTTTTGAAAAAAAGTACTATAAAATATCTCTTATTTAATCAAAAATTTTATATTTCTGTGCTCAATATTATAGACAATTCAAAAAATTTAATTTGAAGAATGAAAAAGTACCAAAAGTCCCTTGCAGTAGATTCTCATTCACTAAGGTCCCTATATTTTAAATTTTATATTTCTATGTTCAATATCGTAAAAATATCAAAAAGTACCATCGGAAAAACGAAAAAGTACAAAAATCTCTCTCAATAAATTCTCATTTAATAAGGATGTTTTCCAGTTAACCATTGCAGAGAAACCAAAAGGTACCATTTGAAGAATGGAAAAGTACCAAAGAGTACCCACTTACAGATTATAATTCAGTCAAGACCATGTATTTAAAAATTTATGTTCCTAGGTGGAATATTTTAGAAAATTCAAAAAGTACCATTTATGAGATTAAAAGTACTAAAAAGTTCTCTCTTAAAGAATCTTATTCAATGAGGACCGTGTATGTTTAATAATGATTTGTTTTGAATTTATATTATAAAAACATACAGAGTATCATTTGTAAAAAGAAAAAGTACCAAAAGTGGAATAAATTCTACCTTAGTGGAAAGTACTAATAAAAATAGTACAATTTTTCTCCTTTTCGTTTAGAAATATACTTTTTTGAGAATTAAGTTTACAAAATGTTTCGTATTTAAATCTATATATCACAGATAAAACTCAAACGATTCAAATCTGCATTCATTTGTTCCAGAAAAATTGTGCTTTCAAAAAGGTACCAAACAATTTACTCGAATTTGGTCCTATATAGGCCTTAGTACTCGAATTCCAAAATAATATACCAATAGCTTATTTTGTGTGAGTAAATAAACTATTTATTCAAATTTTATAAAAATTGGCTCAATGAGTTTGAATAAAATTAAATTTTCCGTTTTTCCCCTTTTTGTTACTTTTATCCCCAGTGAAATAGCAAACATTTTGTTTCAATAAATATTGCAGAGTTAGTCTGTAATTAAATAGGAATACTTCAATAATTCGAAAAAGTTTTCTTAATGTGCTAAAAAAGTACCAAAAATACAGTTTCCTCCCATTTACACCCATTTACACCCAAAAAGAGGGATATATTCAAAATATTTACAAAAATGTTATTTTGTTTATTAGTTATAAATTTATAAAGTGCCAAAAAAGGTACCAAAATCACCTTTGTAACACATTTTCACCCCTTAAAAGTACGAATTTCAAAAAAGTACGAGACAACCATCTGCTTGTTTTAAGATTAGATACAGGTGCATTTAAAATTTTTCTTGTATCACTAATATTTCAAACTTTTGTAAAGTTTCACTTTGTTGCTTTACTTTCCTTAAGCTTAAAATTAATTTCATTGATTTAGAAAATCTACATTTGGTCTAGTTTTAAAAATAGTTTTTTTTATTAAATAAAAAATATTTTCAAGCCTATACATCTGTAGAAAAAAACTACTAATGTATAAAAACCTTATTCATTCAAACATTTAAAATGTGAAAAATAAACTTTAAGGAACAAAATTGATTTTTGTCACAACTAGTTTTACAAAAAATATCTACACTAATATGCATTATGTATGTATTTGGTATATGAACATAGTAACTAGAGATTTATTTAAGGACTAAAGTTTGTTCAAGTATAAAAAATCCTGATGATAAATGAAAAGGAAATTGTGTCTTATATAGCGAAAACTTATAGAGAAAAATTTTAAATTGATTTAGTTTAAATAGTTATAAAATAAATTTCTATGAAATTCCAAATAAATTTGTTATAAGCCTTCGATTTTTTTTCCTTAAGTTTTATTAACATTTCCTTTTTTTAAAGTTGAGTGTTAAAATGTTTACTTCTTTTCTATTCAATTGTTTTTTTTAGATTCACATTTAAATATTACCAACTTGACGCGAAATATTTGTTTAGTTATTAAATTTGTTGCCGGCCCCTAGTAAATTTACTACTTGAGTGAATTGTTTGTTTGTTTTTCTTGGCAACATACTGTCAAGCTTTCCATCAGCTAGGAATAATAACAGGAAAGAAACGAACCTTCAAGAAAATACATTTGATTTTGTTATAAGTAATAAGCTTTTGTTAGCAGAAATTGTTTATTTTTCAAAAGAATTGAAATAATATTTATGATAAATTTGAAATGTTTACTAAAGATTTATTAAAGAAAATATAAAACAAAAAGAAAGTAAAATTTGTTTTTTAAGGTAAAAAAAAACTATGAGAAAAGCTAAGACAAAGAAAATGTAAAGAATTTTATTTGTAAATTATAAACAGAGCTTTTATGCCTTAAGTTAGGCAATAGTTCTTGTTATACTTCTTTAGCAGTCTTACTTTTAGGAGGTGAGTTTCTTAGGTCTTTAATAAATTTAATTTTTAAAGCTAAAAAAGCTTTTAATAAAAATTTTAATAAAATTCTTTTAAATTGTAATGAAAAAAATGTTAAAAATTTTTTAACTTTTTCATAAATGTTGTCCTTTTTCTACTCAGCTTTTTTTTTCTATTCGCCATAGTAACCGCATGTCTTTTAGCCATAAGTTTTTTTTCTGTTTCATACCAATATAAATAAATTATTAATGTGTTGTCCATTTAATGTTGTTGCTGTTAGTTTATTATTATTTTATTTTTTCTATGTCTTCCTACAATTTAGAATGTTAATTGAGGGTAATTTACACATTAGATTGTTAAAGCAATTGTTGTAGTTGGAACAAAGTACAAAAGCAATTAGATGTCATGATGTCTAGAATTGATGTCCTCTATGTATGTTGTCCATGTATATATGTATGTCGATTTTGCTGTGTAATATATAAATATTTAATGTGTTTTAAATACATATCAAATGCCAGAGAAAATATGCGACTTTTTATTATATTTATAGACTAATGAGTTTTAATTTAAGGCAATTTAGTTTTTAAACTATAAATATTTCTTTTTTTTTATTTAAGTTTTCTTGTTTTAAATTTAAACTATTTTATTCGAAGCTTTAAAGTAAAGTTCTGAAAGTAAACCTTTAATGATAAGTATCATAAGAAATAAAGCTTTTAAGCTTTGTTATCTATTTTAAATAAGCTTTGAAATTGGTGGTTCATTTAAAAAATCCAAAAAGCTTAAAAGCATAACTTCTAATTCATGTTTCATGTGCTAAATCGCTTAACAATTCAATATTATATTTAAGCCTTCCTATTGTTAATAATAAGTAACTTGACTATAGTCTAGTCTATAGTGTAGTCTATAGTGTAGTCTATAGTCTAGTCTATAGTCTAGTCTATAGTCTAGTCTATAGTCTAGTCTATAGTCTAGTCTATAGTCTAGTCTATAGTCTAGTCTATAGTCTAGTCTATAGTCTAGTCTATAGTCTAGTCTATAGTCTAGTCTATAGTCTAGTCTATAGTCTAGTCTATAGTCTAGTCTATAGTCTAGTCTATAGTCTAGTCTATAGTCTAGTGTGTTTTCAACTTCTATCTTTTAGTTAGCTTAAGCTTAGTCCAGCTTTATTTTTTAAAAAAATATTTGGAAAGTGTGGAAGGAGGACTTGATCCTTCTGCCATCTACTTCCTGTTGATTGTAAAATATTATTAATCAAACAATTTTTTATACATATGCCATTTATTTCATAAATATTTTATAATTTATTTCAATATTAATTATTTTCCAACGTTTGTTTACTAATTGCATAAAGTAATTATTTAAAAATAAAATGTTTTATAGTTAATAATCTTTACTAAACTATAATAATAAAGTAACAAAAAAGATCAAATAACCGCATGTAATTATATTTAGAAAAAAAACTAAATCATTTATATATTTATTTGAAATGAATTACACGTGTATGGTTTTTTTCAAATATTTTTACCTTGTGTTTTTCCTATAAATGCACACGAAAACAAAAACAACAGCAAAAACAACCAAATGTAATTGTAACAAATCATTATTATACAAGTGTGTTTGTATGTATGAATGTAAGTGAGAGCATGTGTAAAGGTATGACTAATTTTTTTAAATTGTGATCATTTGCACTCAAAAACACATACAAATACAAATATTTAAATTGTAACACCAATGGTGAGCTTTCATTTACATTGCAAACGAGCTTTTTTTGCAATTTACTCAAACATTGTAAATGTTTGTGCAAATGTTTGCAGTGTTGCTGGTGTTTATAGGTATGAGTATGAGAGCAATTTTTTTGTTTGGTTTGTAAGTGAAAGAAACAGTTGTGTTTTTTATACTTTATGGTGGTTGTTGTTGCTGTTTTTTCATACTCCATAGTGTGTTTTTGCATTTGAACAGACAGCTTGACGCCAAATAGTGATTGTATACATATTTATTGCTGCTGTTGGTGTTGTTGCTGTTGTTGTTGTGGTTGTAGCTGTAGCTGTAGTTGCTGTTATTATTTGCTGTCGTTGTTGTTATATGACCAGGTAAATAAACATTTGATACTGTTAATACTTTTAAACACAAACCATGATAATAACAACAATAATAATAAAAAACCGTAGAAATAAATAAACAACAACTGCAAACAAAAAACAACTTACATTTGTATAACAGCCATAATAACAATAATAACTGCAACAACAATTGCAATTGCAAAAAAACTATTATAACACAAAGGAGAAAAAAAAATAATATAAAATAAAAACTTAAAAATAATTGTTTCGAAAAAAAAAACCACAATTGCTCTTTGATTGTCTGTCTGTCTAGGCCACCACATCTCCCCTCCGTACTCTCCGCTTGTGATAGTTTCCATGTCTCTTGGTCACAGTGTGTTTGTGTTGATGGAAAATTACCCAGTTTTTTATTTTTGTTTCTTTTTTATGTTGCACACAAAACTAAATGTTTTGTAAAATGCAAGAGTAATAAAAAGGAAACAACAAAATTATCTAACAACGTTCGGCAGTAACTAAATGGGAAAACTGCTCTACACTTTTCTAGAAAAGTGCAACAATATAAAATCTAGCAAATCGTTAGCAAGTTTAAAACTACAATTTTTTTTAGTATTTTGTGTAGGTAACTAAAGAGTAGTAACCTTTAAGATAAAGGCATAGGAAAGCACAGCAAACATTGCTAAACAAAATGTTAAATTGTCATACAGCCTAGTATAGTCTATGGGATAGTCTATATTCAAGACTATAGTCAAGACTATAATCTAGTTGATAGTCTAACCTATAGACTAAACTATACACTAGATTGTGGACTTGTTTATTGACTAATCTATAATCTTACTTATATAGTCTATACTAAAGTCTAGTCTATAATGTAGTCTATAATCTATTCTATAGTTTAGCCTACAGTCGAGTCTATACTCTAGTCCTAATTGTAGTGTATGGTCTAGTATTAAGTCTATGCTATAGACTAGTCCATAGTCTAGTCATTATTGTAGCCAATAGCCTAAATAAAGTCTAGTCTATAGTCTAGTCTATTGTCTAGTCTATAGTCTAATCTATAGTCTAGTCTATTGTCTAGTCTATAGTCTAGTCTATAGTCTAGTCTAGTCTATTGTTTAGTCTATAGTCTAGTCTATAGTCTAGTCTATAGTCTAGTCTATAGTCTAGTCTATTGTCTAGTCTATAGTCTAGTCTACAGTCTAGTCTATAGTCTAGTCTATAGTCTAGTCTATAGTCTAGTCTATAGTCTAGTCTATAGTCTAGTCTAGTCTAGTCTATAGTCTAGTCTATAGTCTAGTCTATAGTCTATAGTCTAGTCTATAGTCTAGTCTATAGTCTAGTCTATAGTCTAGTCTATAGTCTAGTCTATAGTCTAGTCTATAGTCTAGTCTATAGTCTAGTCTATAGTCTAGTCTATAGTCTAGTCTATAGTCTAGTCTATAGTCTAGTCTATAGTCTAGTCTATAGTCTAGTCTATAGTCTAGTCTATAGTCTAGTCTATAGTCTAGTCTATAGTCTAGTCTATAGTCTAGTCTATAGTCTAGTCTATAGTCTAGTCTATAGTCTAGTCTATAGTCTAGTCTATAGTCTAGTCTATAGTCTAGTCTATAGTCTAGTCTATAGTCTAGTCTATAGTCTAGTCTATAGTCTAGTCTATAGTCTAGTCTATAGTCTAGTCTATAGTCTAGTCTATAGTCTAGTCTATAGTCTAGTCTATAGTCTAGTCTATAGTCTAGTCTATAGTCTAGTCTATAGTCTAGTCTATAGTCTAGTCTATAGTCTAGTCTATAGTCTAGTCTATAGTCTAGTCTATAGTCTAGTCTATAGTCTAGTCTATAGTCTAGTCTATAGTCTAGTCTATAGTCTAGTCTATAGCTAGTATACAGACTTTTCTATAGTCTAGTACATACCCTAATCTATAGTCTAATCTATAGTCTGGTATACCTATAGTCTATCTAGTCTGTATATAGTCTAGTCTTACTAGTCTAGTCTACAGTCTAGTATATTGTCTAGCATACAGTCTTGTCTATAGTCTAATTAATGCAAAATTATTTGCTGGTTTAAAAAATGTTTGTGCATGAAGAACCTGAGCACTTGTAGCTATATAAATGTTTATCCAACAACTAAAACAAAAACATGAAGAAAACTAAATTTTCTAAAAAAAATTCGCAACTAAAGTCATTTGTTAAGCAACACAGTGGGTTAGTTTAGAGAAATATAAGAATATAATAATAATAATAATAAGTAATGCAAATGAATCAGGGATAGTAATAAAAAGTGTTTATGTTTAAGTAAAATAGGCCCGCTAAAGGAGTTTTCTTTGATCAAAGGAATTTAATTTATTTGAAATCTTGCCTTCTGTTGAACATATCAGATTGTGCCCATTTTAATTCACAACCATTAACATATTTTTTTCCATCATATCCATCCACTGTTTTGCATTTTGTATATTTGAACTTTCATCACTCAACAAAATGAGTGATTGATTGAGTGACTGACTGTTGTTGTAGCATGTATATATTAGGGTGATCGAATCGATTTTTCAACCGGTTTTAAAACCGGTTTTTTCTGGTTTACCAGTGTCGGTTTTTTCTTAATGTTGATTTTTCGAATATCGAATAACCCGGTTTTTTCACTTTTTAAAAACCGGTTTCGAATACTTTTATTTGCTTTGTATTCAAAGATTATTTAAATGAAATTTTTAAGTAAATAATAATACAGTCCGTCTAAATTTTAAAAATATTCGAGTCGAGGAACTAGCGTATATTTTTCTAAAGCTCCTTTGGTTAAACTTTTTTGATTATCCTAATTAATTAAAAAATTTATTTGTAAAATTGATAACTGTTTGATAAAATTTTATCAATCTTAAGATTATATTCCAATTAATCTACGTCTGAAATTTTATGGAAGTGTTGGAATGCCTATGCAAATTTCCTAAACAGGGCTTTTAAAATAAGATAGGATTACATAGTACCTTATGTTTAACAGAAGTGTCCCACTTTTTTTCCAGTTTTTTTATATTAAAGAAATAATGTAAATCAGACGACTAGATCTAAAGTTATAATCTTTTAAACTGTTAAAAATCATTTCGGTCCATGTTTTATTAATCAAATTTAAACATAAACATTAAGTTTTTCATATTAAAATATATTTTTTTATTTATAATGAAAAACCGGTTAACCGGTTTTTTCTGAATTTGAAAAATATCAACCGGTTTTTTTAAATGTCAACTATTCGAACTATTCGAAAACCGGTTTTTGGAAAATGTCGAATAATCGATCACCCTAGTATATATACATATGTATGTAGGTATGTACATACATCTGTTTGTTATTGTTTCTAGGTAAACACAAAGAGTATGTGTCATGTTAACGGGAAACCCTTATTGTGCTAATACTAAAAAATGGCAGCTACAACATCTATGGAAATCACCAATATCGATTGTGTTTTCTTTTCTTTCTATTTTTATCAAACAACAAAAACTCCCATACATTTTTCAAAAGTTAGCTGGATGGTTGTCGGTTTGGTTCGCTGAATGTTTGTTGGACTTAACGCCCTCTGTTATAACGATATAAAATGTTTGGCTGAATTTTTTCCAACTTTACTCACGAACATGATGAACATTTAAAGTAGGAAGAACTTGAATAAAGAGAAGGTGTAAATGGTCATGCCATATATTTGTCATTAATAAACAAACTTTTGAAAAGTGGTTGGATGGATGGATGGATGAATGATAGTGTTACTAGCAAAATACTTAGGAAAATCGAGGAAATAAAAAAATTAAAAACTTTAACACTACATTAAATTCAAGAAGAATAACATTCTTTTCAAAAAAACATCTATAGTAAATTTACTTATGTTTAGCTTCTTTAAATATTAATAATCGCATTTGCGTAGTAAACATGTTTTTAAACAAAAAAATTATAATTTATGTTTTTGAATGACATTTTTGTGTCTTTTATATTTTTTTTGTTAGAAAATTATGACATTTTTAAAATACGTTTTTGTTCTTTTTTTGCAGTCACAAAAAAGAAATAACATTAAAGCAACTTGACAATGAATATTAAGCTAAAAAAGTATTGGTTGTTTTGTCTTTTTCTTCTATTTATATGAATGACCTTGACGTTGTATGCAATCGGTCAAAAGAAAGGTATTTTTGTTGTTAAACATCTAGATAATATACAAAGTATGTATATAATCTGACAATTATAATATGAAATGTACCCTACAAGTGGACAATTTTAACGATAAAATACTAGACCTTTTACGATCTAGTCCATTGACTAATATAGCCTTTAGTATAACTAGTGTAGTCTATAGTTTATAGGGTTGACGAGTCCAGTTTATAGCCTTTCTCTAGTCTAGACTATAGTCAAATCTGTACACTGGTGTATAATTTAGTCTATAGTCTAGTCTATAGCAGAGTCTGTGGTCTAGTCTATAGTGTACTCAATACTCTATAATTAAGCTTATAATATATTCTATTGTCTGGCCTATAGTATAGTCTGGTCTATAGTCTTGTCCATGGTCTATTCTATAGTGTAGTCTATCGTGTAGTCTAAAGTGTAGTTTATAGTCTAGTTTATAGTCTAGTCTATAGTATAATCTATAGTCTAGTCTATAGTGTAGTCTATAGTGTAGTCTATAGTGTAGTCTATAATCTAGTCTATAATCTAGTTCATAGTCTAGTCTATAGTCTAGTCTATAGTCTAGTTTTATAGTCTAGTCTATAGTCTAGTCTATAGTCTAGTCTATAGTCTAGTCTATAGTCTAGTCTATAGTCTAGTCTATAGTCTAGTCTACAGTCTAGTCTATAGTCTAGTCTATACTATAGTCTAGTCTATAGTCTAGTCTATAGTCTAGTCTATAGTCTAGTCTATAGTCTAGTCTATAGTCTAGTCTATAGTCTAGTCTATAGTCTAGTCTATAGTCTAGTCTATAGTCTAGTCTATAGTCTAGTCTATAGTCTAGTCTACAGTCTAGTCTATAGTCTAGTCTATAGTCTAGTCTATAGTCTAGTCTATAGTCTAGTCTATAGTCTAGTCTATAGTCTATAGTCTAGTCTATAGTCTAGTCTATAGTCTAGTCTATAGTCTAGTCTATAGTCTAGTCTATAGTCTAGTCTATAGTCTAGTCTATAGTCTAGTCTATAGTCTAGTCTATAGTCTAGTCTATAGTCTAGTCTTTAGTCTAGTCTATAGTCTAGTCTATAGTCTAGTCTTTAGTCTAGTTTATAGTCTAGTTTATAGTCTAGTCTATAGTCTAGTTTATAGTCTAGTCTATAGTCTAGTCTATAGTCTAGTCTATGGTATAGGTTACAGCACAGTTTATAGTCTAGTCAATTCGATTGTATATTCTGTGGTCTTCCATATAGTCTAGCTTATTAAGTAGTCTTTAGTCTAGTCTATGGTCCGGCGAGTAGTCAATCCTATAGTCTAGTCCATAGCGTAATACATAGTCTAGCCTATGAACTAATCGTATAACTGTTATGCATTTTCTCTAAGTCCCTGTAGCTCATGTGGATTTCATTGTAGCTCCTCCAAAATGTTACCCAATGTTCATTTATTGTATAATTTACTTTTGACCATATTGAAAACATCAACCACCCATCGATTGTTAATTGAATTTTGCATGATTTTCGGTGTACCTACACCGTGAGCTGTGTGTGGTTATTCTTTTGGTATTTTTGCAACAATTATATCTCCGCTTTGCTGCGCTTAAATGTATGGTGTACAAAATTAAAGAGGGGGATAAGAGCCAAAAGCTATTTAATAATAACATTGAAATATTTCCGCATGCAATTACTAATGTTATTTTTTTAATTATGAAAAAAAAACATAAAATAAATTTTCTCCATATTGATTATAGCAAAATGAAGTGTCATGTGAAACCCACACACAAAACGATAATTTGAATTCATTAATCATTTCGGTATTTGGTGTGTTTTGAAATTTACCTTTCAAAATATTAGTTTGTTTGTTGTTTTTTTAGCCAAATAAATGAGTGTTAATGTGCAATACAAGCTACTTAAAATATTAACAATAATAATCTTAATGTTATTATTTATTATTATTAATAATTTAATGTTGTTGTTTTGGTGGAACCAACAACACGAATTTAACCTTGTACATGGATTTTTTTTTTTTTTGCACTGAATGGTATTCAACCATCATGATCATCTATTTTTCGGTGCATAAAGTAAACAAAAAAAATTAAATTACTTTAACCATCATAAAATTTTAATAAAAATAAGAAATAAGAAATAAACCAAGAATAAACAAAATAATAATAGATTGTTTTTTTGTTTTTACAAACAAGTCATGTTTTTGAGCAAATTTATAATTTCCAGCTTAAAAAAAAACTAATTTAACCGCGTTTTATGGTTGTTAGCAAAAAAAGATAACAAAAAAAATCAGCAAAAAACCAAGAAAACGGATGCATTTTTAAAGTGGCCTCTAATGTTGAATATCAAATTATTATTTCTATTTTTTTAACATTTTTATGTGGTTTAATTTGTAGTGAATAGCAGAATTGTTTGTATCTTTATTGCGGTAAGTTATTTTTTTAACTTTGAGTTTAATTATTTTAAAAATTATATGCTTAATAAGCAGAAACATACATATTTATATTTGTATGCACATAATTTCAAATTCTTATTTATTTAAATTTTTTTGTAATGCCATAATTTTCAGTTGTTTTGACCGTATAATTTAAATATTTTTTTGTACGAAAAACTCAAACAATGAAATTATTTCATTGTTTTTAGTTAAACTTGTTAATAAACGTAATAATAAAACATTTTACTAAAATGTCTGAAAAATAAAACATTTTCTCTAATAAACTTTAAATATCATCATCATAATAACGCTGATGATGACTTTTGTTTGTAAAATGTTTCGCTTGAAAGATTTTATAACAAGTTTAAAATTACGTCTACTTACATACAAAGTAGTTATATCAAGTTTCTTCTTTTTAAAGATCTTATTTTCAAAAAATTTCTTAGGAAAATTATTTAATTAGTTAGTTATCTATAGCTAAATAAAGTTAAAAGGTTTGCATAGTTCTTTAGAAAAAAATCTCTCCCAGAAAACCTTAATTGCAACTACTCATTACAACTAAATTAGCAGTTACATACTTTTCTTACTATTCATTACTGCCTACATCTTGACCTATGTTTATAAAACTTTATTGTAAGCTTATTTCTTAATTTTCAGTTTAGTTTTATTTAATGTATTAATTTCATAGTAAATTTTCTTTTAATTTGGTTTTAGCTAATTTTCTTTTACACTGATTAATTGAATTTATTTTTATTTTACAATTTTTAAAAGTAAATAAATAATTTTAAATGTGCTTTGCTGCTGCTACTTTGAGTTAAAATTGTTTACGGAAGTAAACATTTTGCCAGCTATTATTTTTGATTCAATTATATTTAGGATAATCACAGTTTTATACAACAAGAACAAAAGAAATTTAAAGGTTTGCGAAATATTGACGCTTTTAATCTTATTCTAGACTATAGCTTATAAGCTAAACTTAAGACTAGATTATAGACTAAGCTATAGTCCAGACTATATACAATTGACCATACTATAGATAAAGCTTTAGCCTAGACTATAGTCTAAACTATAGACTAGGCTATAGAATAAACTATATATAAACCAAACTGTAATCTAGACAATAGTCTAAACTATGTACCCTAGTCTATTAACTATATTCTAAAATATAAACTAAAATGTAGTCTAGACCATATATCAAACTGTGGTCTAGACTATAGTCTAAACTATAGACTAAACTATAGTCCATAATATAGACAAAACTGTTGTCTATACTATAGACAAAACTATAGGCTAGACTATAGACTAAACTGTAGTCAAGACTGTAGACTGAACTATAGTCTAAACTATAGTATAAACTAAAGACTGGGCTATAGACTAAACTATATTTTAGACTATAGACTAAACTGTAGTCTAGACTATCGACCAAACTATAGTCTAGACTATAGTCTAAACTATAGAATAGACTATAGTCTAAACTATAGAATAGACTAAACTGTAGTCTAGACTATAGACCAAACTATAGAATAGACTATTGACTAAACTGAAGTCTAGAATAAACTATAGTCTATAACTATAGACTAGACTATAGACTATAGTCCTTACTATAGACTAATCTATAGTCTAGACCATAGACAAAACTATTGTCTATACTATAGACTAAACTATGGTTTAGACTACAGGCTAAACAGTAGTCAAGACTAGGCTATATACTGAACTATATTTTAGACTATAGACTAAACTCTACTCTAGACTATAATCTAAACTATAGAATAGGATATAGACTTAACTATAATCTAGAATACAGACTAAACTGTAGTCTAGACTATAGACCAAACTGTAGTCTAGATTATGATATAAGCTATAGGCTAGACTATAGACTATAGTCCATACTATAGACTAAACTATAGTCTAGACTGTAGACAAAACTATTGTCTATACTATAGACCAAACTGTAGTCTAGATTATGATATAAGCTATAGGCTAGACTATAGACTATAGTCCATACTATAGACTAAACTATAGTCTAGACTGTAGACAAAACTATTGTCTATACTATAGACAAAACTAGAGTTTATATAGACTAAGCCGTATTCACGACTATAGACTGAACAATAGTCTAAGACAAGGCTATAGACTAAACTGTAGTCAAGACTATGGTCTAAGCTATAGAAAAAACTGTAGTCCATAACATAGTCTAGAATATAGACTGAACTATAGTATAGACTATAGACCATACTATAGTCTAGGCTATAGAATAAACTATATTCTAGACTATAGGCTAAACTATAGTCTATTCTATAGACTAAACTATAGTCTAGACTAAACTAAAACTATTCTCTAGACTATAGTCTAAACTATAAACTAAACTATAGCGCAGACGATAGCATATACTATAGACTAAACTATAGTCTAGACCATAGGCTAAACTATATTCTAGACTATAGACTAAACTATAACATAGACTATAGACCAAACTATAGTCTAAGCTATAGACTAAACTATATTCTAGACTATAGACTAAATTGTGGTCTAGACAATAGACTAAACTATAGTCTAGACTATAGACTAAACTGTAATTTAGACTATAGATTAAACTATAAACATAGACTATAAAGTAAAGTAAAGTAAACTATACAATACTCAACAATAGTCTAGATTGTATACTAAACTATCGTCTAGACTAAACTATAGTCTAGACTATGGACTAAACTATAGTCTAGACTATAGACTAAACTATAGTCTAGACTATAAAGTCTATAGTCTAGACTATAAAGTAAACTATACAATACTCAGCAATAGTCTTGACTGTATACTAAACTATCGTCTAGACTAAACTATAATCTAGACTATAGTCTAAACTATAGACTAGACTATAAACTTATCTATAGTCTAGACTATAGGCTAAACTATTGTCTCGACTATAGAGCAAACTACAGTATAGACTATAGTGTAAACTATAGTATAGATTATAGAGTAAACTATAGTATAGACTAAATAGTATTCCGGACTATAGACTAGACTATAGTCTAGACTATAGACCAAACTGTAATCTATGCTATAGAGTTAACTATATGCTAGAGTAAAGACGTAACTATAGTCTATTCTGTCGATTAAACTTTAGTTTAGTATATGGTCTACACCAAACTAGAGACTAGTAAAGACCGTAGGCTTAACTATGTAGTTTAGATTATAGACTAAGCTATAGTCTGGAATATAAACAAAACTATAGTCTATACTATAGATTAAGTTATTGTCTTGACTATAGACTAAGTTATAGTCTGAAATATAGACTAAACTATAGTGTAGACTATAGGCTAAATAATAGTCTATACCATACACTAAGTACTATGGACTATGTTGCGATTCCCTCGTTTAGTTGCAAATTAATTTAATTGAAAATTATCTTTATTTTAGTTGTATTTACTAAACTGTGATTGCCCCAACTAAATAATTGCTTTTTATGTTTTTCGTTATTTATTTTTTTACTTTAATACACACAATTCTCAAATGCAAATGATAAGTCTTCTTCTTTGGCAGTCTTATTAAAACAAGTGTATTTTTTGTTGTTGTTATTATTTTTTGGAATTTTGTATTCGAATTTGAAATATACCATATTATATTCAGACATGCAATGTGTGCGTTGTTATGTAAATATTATACATTTTGATTTCAATTATTATACAATTTAAATTAAAGAAGAAAAAACATTTATTTTTGTTTTTATCAATTAAACGGTGGCACTATAGTTGAATAAACTTTTAAAAAAATTGCAAATTTTGGAGACAATGTGGGGAAAATGTTTATTCCGGGTTTTAGAAATTTTGTTTTTCAGTGAACATTAACATTTTGAATATGCTATTTGATAATTACAGATCATTCTATACATTTTTGAGTAAAGGTATTGAACTTTTTTTATTTCTTTATATTACAAGAATATGTTAATTTTGCAATAAATATGAACGTGATTTTCAATTAAAAACACACTTCAAAAGAAAAATTTGCATACATAAAACCGTTAAAGGAAGTTTATAATTTTTATTATTAATTATTTTTTTTGCTGACGTTTTTAAAATAATTTTTCTATATTGAAAACCTTAGCTAGATTTTATATTTTTTTAATTGCTAAAAAATTTATTTACTTAGAAAACCGGTAGTTGTTATAAATCTTCAAGTGTTTATATCTAATATATTTTTCAAATTTATGACTATTTTGTTTTCAAATGCGTTTCGTAAGTTTTTTTGTTAGAAACAATTTGCATTCATTTGGAAGGGGTATAGCTTTGGAAAAAACTAAAGGTTTGTGTGTTGGTTTTCTATTTTCAGTTAAAATATGTAGGTGTCACAATTCATTTAAAAAAATTTTGTTGCTAATTTTTATTTCATTTCGCAACTATAAAAACAAAATATTAAACAAATGCTAATATTGTTGTTGTTGTCTAAACACATTCTAATATTTTATGACTTGTTTTGTATTTGTTTGTTGCTGTTCTTGTTGTTGTTGTTGTTCTTTATAATATTTTTTTATAGTTTCATTTCATTGTATAGTCGAGAAGTCTGACTGGGTATCAATGACCGCTAAAATGCAATCAACCTATTTCAAGGCTAAACTTTTTTTTTTTGTTCAACCAAATCAAATATGTACTTATATAAATACAAACATATAGAAATGTATGAATAAATATTTGAAAAAAAAAAATGAATGAGTGTATTCATCAAGAGCAACAAATTAAACAATAATAATAAATTGTTAAAATTAAATTTAAAACAATATAAAAAATAATGCAAATGTTTAGAGACTTTTAAGCAAGCAGCAAGGGAGAGTTAAGATTGTCTAATAGAATGAATATTAGCAAGCTGGTGTGGCTAGCGTGTTAAAATTAAGGTTATTCAGAGCAGTAGTAGCAGTAAAAATGAAGAGTTGGGGTTTGTCTGTTAATTAAATGGGTTCGAAAATCACGAAAATTTGTTTAATATCCAGAGATATTGAATTTAGAAACGAATTGCTCGTAGTTGCGCAAAAGTTGCACAAGTTTGCTTAAAAAATATCGAAAAATATCAAATTTATGCACAAATTTCTGAATTTTTTGGTTTTGAAATCATGGAAATTAGTTTAGTATCCAGTGATATGGAATTTGCAAACGAAATGCGCGTATTTGAGTAAAAGTTGCACAAATGTGCGCAAAAAATTAACACAAACATTCGCAAAAGCTCCAAAAATGTGTAAAAAAGCCGAATAAATTCAGTAAAATTAAAATTTTGTAAACTCGCACTTAAGTTGCACAAGTTTGCGCAAAATATGCATAAATGCATAAACAAACCAATTGAAAATTATAGAAATTTGTTCAATATCCAGAGATATTGAATTTTTAAACAAGATGCATATATTTGTGTGAAAGTTGCACATATTTGCCCAAAAGTTGCACATATTTACAAAAAGGTTGCACACATATGCATTAATTTTTTAAAATTGCAGCTTGTTAATGTAAAAACTAAATAATTTGATCAGCAATGATCTAAAAAGTTGTTGCAATATCCAAAAATATCACATTTTTATACAAATTTGCGCAAAATCTCAACAAATTTGTAAAAAAGTTGCATAAATTTGTTAAAGTTAAGAGTTTGTAATGGAAATCCACATATTTGCACTAAGTTGCATATATTTGCGTATAAGTTGCACATATTTGTAAAAAACTTGCACAAATTTGCCGAAAATATGCATATATATGTTTAAATTGCAACTTATTGCAATAAACACTAAAAATATTTGATCAACAAGGATCTAAAAAGTTGGTTCAATATTTAAAATAATCAAATTTTTATATAAATTTGCGCAAAACTTCCACAAATTTTGCACAAAAGTTTTATAAACTTGTTTAAATTGCAATTAATTGTTATAAGTACTAAGTAATGTGATTGATCAGGTTCTTAGAAATTGATTTAATATCCAGAGATATTAAATTTATAAACAAATTGAGCAAATTTGCGCAATATTTCTACAAATTTTTAAAAAAAAGTTGCATAAGTTTGTTCCAATTACAATTAATTGTTATAAATACCAAATAATTTGATTTATAATGATCTTAGAAGTCGGTTTTACATCTAAAGATATTCAATTTATAAACGAAATACTCAAATTTGCGCAAAAATTCCACAAATTTGAACAAATGTTGCATAAATGTTTTCAATTTGCATTTACATCAAGTAAGTCTAAATAATATGACCCATCAGGATCTTAGAAATTGGTTTAATATCTAGGAATGTTAAAATTATAAACAACTTGAGCAAATTTGTGCAAAAATTCCACAAATTTTATACAAAACTTGCATAAATTAGTTCAAATTTCACTTTAAAGATCTAAATACTATATAATTTGATGAAACAAGATCATAAAAGTTGTTTCAAAAAATGTTAACTTGTTTTAAGGAAAATTTCTTTAGTGAACACCCCTACTATGTTTAAAATATTTGTTTGTTTGCTTGTTTTATTTGTTGCAAAATAAAATAATTTTATTATTTGTTGTTATTGTTTACGTTTTATTTTCAACTCAATAAATTTGAATTTAATTTATTTTTTTATGTTTGTCTAAAACACAATAAGAAACAATGACATTCGTTAAAATCTCATTAAAAACAACAATTATTTGACAGTTAACAATTAGTTAAATAAAATAAGCTACCGTAAATTCATAAAAAAGTAACATAATAATGCACAATGGGTGGTGTATAAGAAAACGATATAGGTTCTTACAAACTAAAGAAATTTTATAATTTTTTATTTTTTATTTTGTAGAATTTGCCTGAAATATTAATTTCAAATTTCTTTTCAAAAATCATGTACACTTACTTCATCACACCCTGAGTAAATCACCATTTTGTTAATTTTTTTTCAAATTTGTATTTATTTTTAAACATTTTGTGTATGAACTCACCTGCAACGAGAAAGAAAAGAGAAAGAATTATTAAGTAAAATTAATTAATATTTAAATTTTTAATATGATTAAGAAAAAAAGTAACAAAAAAAGAATAAACATAAATAATACTTATACTTAAGATTTAATTAATTTATTTGTTTTTTTTTTTTTTTTTTTTTTTTTGATATTAAGTCATCATTTTATGATTTTATATTATAAAGATTTAATCATGTTGATATGTTGAGAACTCTTAACAAGCTAATTTTATTTTAATTAATTTGATCATTTTTGGTTTTTGGAAAAAAAAAAGCTTTAAGATTTCAGATTTTTAAATGATTTATACATTTCAGATATTCAGACATATTGAATTGAACAAAAAAAAGTACAGTGATGCCTATGGTGAATGTTTTCCATGGGTTTTAACGTGCCTAAAATGGTTTGTTTGGTTCAGAAGTGATGATTTTGACATGAAAGACAAAAATCGAGCAAATGAGTCACTAAGTGATTAGAGATATTTGGAAGTTACTTAAGCAGCAATTCCAAAATGTTTGCCTGAAAGAGGATTCATCTAAATGAAGGGAAAATAGGTTCTGTACTGAAACGGTTGTTTGGTTCAGAAATGGTGATTTTGACATCGAAGACAAAGAGCCTAGAGATAAGTCGCAAAGTGGTTGAAAAACATTATCCCGTGTAGATTGTTCTTATGCTCTACACGAGCTTGCAGAATCATTGGAAGCTACTCAAGCAGTAATTCGAACATGTTTGCGAGAAGGAGGATTCATCTAAATGAAGGGAGATTCTGTACGAGTTGAAACCAAGAGATCTTGAAAGACTTATCATGTTCAAAATGCTGATTGAATGCTAAATGGATCCATTACGATAACCTAAAGATCGTTCAATCAGCTGAGTCGACACCAAAGCTAAACATCCATGGCTCTAAGCATTCTGTAAGCTACTAAAATATGGTCAAACCATCACAGCGAATCTTTACCGTATACAACTGATTTGCTAGAAGTGAGCATTCACACAGAGACCCCCCGAATATGCGACCAGACATGAAAGTATAATATCCCATCATGATAATGCTCGGCCTAATAAAAACTATTTAAAAATAAATTAATGGTAAGTTTTGTCTTACACGCCTTAAAGCCTTGCACGTTCGACTACTATTTGAACATGTATTTGGACTAGACTACTATTGACAGCCTTTGGATTAGACTATTGATAAGTTTGTGGACAAGTCTATTGATTAGTACATGGACTGGACTGTTATTTGGCTCAATTCGTTATTGGTCTCAAAAAGTGAGCTTTTATTTTGTAACGGACTCTATATATTGCTAAGAAGTTGGGAAAGAGGTCGTAGCTGATAGAAAGTATAACTTTTCTTTCTTAAAAGTAAAATAACTTATTTCAAACTTTGGCTTTAATAATTTTTGCTGATATAATACTTTAACATCTCTTCAAAGACTAAAGTTTTCAATTTATAAATGTTTTAAAAAATTTTGTTTTAAATTCTTATTAAAGGAATCAAATTCTGTTAATATTTTCTAAAAGTAGACTCTATTTCCTTTCATTTGATGTATAATAAGTCTGATGTTTCTTTTTATACCCTTTACCACTATAGTGGGGAAAAAATATTGAACCTACACCCTCCTTAAAGTATACCGATCGATCACTTTTTGAATCGATTAAAGCATGTCCGTCCGTCAGGTCCGTCAATTTTCAAGATAATTTGATGAAACTTGAATCATACTCTTCTTATGACCCAAGGACAAAGCCTATTGAAAATGGTTAAAATCGGTCCATTATATCGGCTCCATATAACCCATCTTTTACGAAATCCCTTTTTTGTCAACAAATTGTCAAAATATTCCTGAATTAAGGTAAAAATTAAATTAAATACTTTATTTAAAAAAAAAATAATCAAAATTTGTAACATAATCACTAGTGAAGGGTATCATATGGTCGGCCATGCTCGACTATAAAATCTTACTTGTTTCCTTTCTGAATACTTTCTTAAAGTCATTAAGAAAAGTCCACTAGTATGTATTTTCTATTTAAACTGCATTTTTAGTAAAATTTTTATGATTTAAAACATAATACCAAACGATAATTGCCAACAGGACGTATGATTGTTATCACTTTCCTTAGGTAAACGAATTACATATTAATCATGCGCCTCCATTAAGATTTCAAATACTTAATACAAATAATAACAATTATACGCCATGGTTCTTACGAAACTGAAAAACACTGAACAAAAATATAAAAAATATAAAATTCTTTAATATATTTTGTAAAAATAATATTCCACTTTTAACAAAAAAAAAAAAAAATTTACCTTGAACATAAACCTAAAGCAATCCTATAAATAATTAAAGCAGCTACTGCAAAATAGCAATAGCAACTGCTTTACTTACAAAGAATTTTAATATTAATATGGCGCAATAACCTTGATTTAAATGAATTCATATATTATTCTTGTAGTTAAGCATAAAATATAAGGGTAAGCTTTTCTCAACAAACTAAAGACAGGTGTGTTTTTTTTATACAATATAGCTTTAGGTTTCATTTTCTATTGGTTTTTTTTTGTTTGCCCCAAGAAAAAAAGTGTTTTGTATAAAAAACAATTTATGTAAATTAGATATTTCTTTAAGATAACAAATAAAGAAATGCTTGATTTGAACACGCAACTTAGTAAACACCAAATGGCAGGAAGAAAATTATAGAAAATGAAGTAACTCCTTAAAAACACAATGTTTCTTCTAAAAGAGGCCTTTTGTAGGAAAAATTAAAGTAATAGAATTCTAATTTAGTTGCTTAAGTTTCTGTGTGAAATGTTTGCTTATTAAGGCGAGTTTAGCTAATGGTCTTTTTGGCCTTGAGTTTTTCTTTTAATATTGATTTTAATTTCTTAATGTCGTGTTATGTTATTGTTTAAACTGCAAACGTTTTTTTTTTTAGTAAACTTGTAGGAAAAGCTATTTTTAATGAAAATTTAAAATACTTTTTTTAGGACTTTCATTAAACGTTTCTTAGAATTTTCCCTTTTTTAAAACATTATTACTAAAAATACTTTTTCACTGGAAAAACTATTTAACCAATAATATAGATTTATGCATTTCTCCATTTTCTATGCTATTTTTGTTTACAAAAATAAAATCCATTTTATTTGAAAACTTTTTGCTACTATTTTGTCCTGCGCTTTTCGTAAAGCCGGTTTTAGTTTTAAATATTTTCTCTTTCAAAGCAAAGAATTTCCGCTTATTATAGTAACCGGCATACCACAAAACAAAACCAACAAAAATATTTAGTACAGTTGCTAACTATTTTACACAGCAATAGGTTCAGATATGCAAAATAGCAAGCGACCTAGTTTTAACGCTAAATGCAAGCATACCTCTTTAAAAAAACCTTAAAAATCAGCACCTACTTTATTGTTGCAAAAATAACAACAACAACTATAGCAACATGAAAATATTGATTTTCTTTCTCTGCATATAAGCATACTTTTAGGGGTAGTTTGTAAAAATACAACTCTGAGAGAGCAAGAGAGAGTGAAAAACAAACTGACTTGTTTGAAGAGAGTGGAAAGAAATAAAGCACTAGCATTTGAGTTTAATATTTGTTGTTGTTCTCATATGTTTACCAAAGGGCGAGCATACCAATACATTTAAAGGACTTTTCGCAAACAAAAAGCAATAAAACAGTAAACAGCAGAGATGGCAAGTTTAGTAGTTTTTTCCATGGGAAAATTTGCAGTTTCTAGGTTTTAATTAATCTATGAAGTCTAGTCTATAGAATTATTTAGACTAAACTATAGACTCCCATGGACTAGACTATTAACGGGTTAATATTGGTCGCTTAACATGTCTATGTACTAGTTTTTTGGTCAGTCTAATGGAGGAGTCTATGGACTGATATATGGACTAGTATAGAGACTAATATATGGACTATAGACGATTCTATGAACTAGTGTATAGAAAATTCCATGAACTGGTCTACAGACTATAGAGAATTCTATGGATTGGACTATAGACTATTCTATGGACTGATCTATGGACTAGTCTATGGACTATTCTATGGACTAGCCTATTGACTATTCTATGAACTAGTCTATAGACTATTCTATGGAATAGCCTAGACTATTCTATGGACTAGCCTATAGACTATTCTATGGACTAGTATGTGGAATATTCTGTGGACTAGCCTATAGACTATTCTATGCACTAGTATGTAGAATATTCTATGGACTAGTCTATATACTATTCTATAGACTAGTCTATAGACTATTCTATGGACTAGTCTATATACTATTCTATGAACTAGTATGTAGACTATTCTATGGACTAGTCAATAGACTATTCTATGGACTAGTCAATAGACTATTCTATGGACTAGTCTATAGACCATTCTATGGACTAGTCTATAGACTATTCTATGGACTAGCCTATAGACTATTGCACTAGTATGTAGACTATTCTATGGACTAGTCTATATACTATTCTATGGACTAGTCTATAGACTATTCTATGGGCTAGTCTATATACTATTCTATGAACTAGTATGCAGACTATTCTATGGACTAATCAATAGACTATGAACTATCTATGAACTATTCTATAGACTATTCAATGGACTAGTCTACAGGCTATTCTGTGGACTGGTCTATAGTCTATTCTATGGACTAGTCTATAGACCATTCTGTGGACTAGTATTAAGACTATTCTACGGACTGGTCTATAGTCTATTCTATGAACTAGTATGTAGATTATTCCATGGACTAGTCTATAGACAGTTCTACGGACTAGTCTTCAGACTATTCTGTGGACTATTCTATGGACTGGTATTTAGAGTATTCTGTGGACTAGTCTATAGTCTATTTTATGGACTAGTGAATAGTCTATTTTACGTACTAGTCTATAGACTATTCTATAGTCTATTCTATGAACTAGTATGTAGACTATTCTATGCATTAGTCTATATACAATTCTATGGACTAGTATATAGACTATTCAATACACAAGTCTATTGGCCAGTCTATGAGTTATTTTTTAGACTATTCTGTGGTCTAGTCCAGGGATAAGTCTATTGATCAATGTATGATCTAGTCCTATGACTAGTCTATATGCTGTCTTGTCTATGAACTAGTCTTTGTTAGTAAAAGTAAATACATACTATTTCAACATCTCAATTTTCCATGCCTGTTAAAGAGTATAATAATAACAACAACAACATTACTATGCATACAAGTACATATAAGCTTTTTTGTGTGTATATGTGCGTGTGATTTTGCTATAATACAAAGAGTGCATTTTGTGTTTATTTTGTTTAAGTACTTGATATTAGAGCAAGGATTTTGTTCGTGCTTTACATTTTCATGACCTTGAATACTTTGGAGCAGAAAAAAAAGTTGTTGCAATTGCTGTTGTGTTGCCATGTGTTTAAATGTAAGACAACAAAAACAATAAAAATTAATTGTTGGCATATATTTGTTTTGCTTTTATTTTGGTCTATGAAAGGGGCGAGTTTTTCTGCTCTCTCTCTGTCTTTCTTGTATTTAAGGTTTATAATATATTTTACCTTGACAATAAAATTGCAAACAGAAAAAAAGCGAAAAATTTATTTAGTATATTTTGCAAAAATTTTAATACTTCTTTTAATTTGTTTACAATTTATTATTAAATATTAAATTAACTTTTTTCGCCAAATTGATTTATTTAATTTTAAAAAGTTTTTATTTTATTTTCTTCTAAATAATTATTTTTTAATTGGTTTTTCAGGTTTTGCATAAATGTTAATAAATTAAAATCATTTTAAGTTCAACAATTTTTTTTTAAATCAAATTCCTTTAAGAGTTATAATTAATTTTAATTAATGCGTTTTTATGGAAACATTTTCGCTTTATTTTTTTTTATAAAAAGCCGGTTTATTATTTTGCTAAATTATTCTTATAGCACACCTAGTCTTAGAGAATCTGGTAACATTTTATTTGAATTGTTGAATTTATAATTTAAAATAGATAAATTTAAAACAATTAAAATTTCAAAATTTAATACATAAATCTACAATATTTAGTGAAGTTTTTGGGTTGAATCAAATATTTATGAACTAAAATTTATTATTTCTAAAACAAAAGCTTATAATTTATTAAAAACAATAGCCAAATATTTAAACTTGAATTTGTTTTTGTTTTGTTAGGTTGTTTTTTGAGTTTAAACGGATGTTAATAAAAATCCATTAATTGCATTATAAAATTTAAGTCCTGCTTATTTACTTTTATTTAAAGCTTTTTTTCTTAAAATTAAACTTTTTTACATATCTATTACCATTTTAAAATTAATGCATAATAGAAGTTTGTTTGCTTTAAAACACACGCCAATAAAATTAAAATAAACAAAAAAATAATAAACAAAACATACGTCATTTTGTTTGTAATTATTTAACATTACAGATGAAAAAAAATCATCATTAAATTCATTAACATTTGCAATGAATGACAATTAAAATCGTTTGCAGCTGCAGTCTGAATTGTTCTTGCTTTGATGTAAGAGGGGTGTTTCCATTTGTTGTTATTATTGTTGTTTTAAAAATGGTCATACAAAGTCACACTGATACCGCCAACACTGGCATGGTTTGTAAAAAACTACTGATCTCATTGTCAAATTAATGGAAGTAAAAGTCATTGTAAACTTTAGAGTGAAGGGAAGGTGAGCCATTTAGAAGATTAAGAATTAATAAGTTTGAACGTTTTTTTTTTAAATTTGTTTTCCAAACAATAATTGGTTAAAAATACATACGATACTACAGACAAGTCTATAGGTTAGACTATAGAATAGACTACAGATTAGACTACACGCTAGACTATAGACAAGATTATAGACTCAACTATAGACTAGACTATAGACTAGACTATAGACTAGACTATAGACTAGACTATAGACTAGACTATAGACTAGACTATAAACTAGACTATAGACTAGACTATAGACTAGACTATAGACTAGACTATAGACTAGACTATAGACTAGACTACAGACTAGACTATAGACAAGACTATAGACTAGACTATAGACTAGACTATAGACTAGACTATAGACTAGACTATAGACTAGACTATAGACTAGACTATAGACTAGACTATAGACTAGAGTATAGACTAGACTATAGACTAGACTATAGACTAGACTATAGACTAGACTATAGACTAGACTATAGACTAGACTATAGACTAGACTATAGACTAGACTATAGACTAGACTATAGACTAGACTATAGACTAGACTATAGACTAGACTATAGACTAGACTATAGACTAGACTATAGACTAGACTATAGACTAGACTATAGACTAGACTATAGACTAGACTATAGACTAGACTATAGACTAGACTATAGACTAGACTATAGACTAGACTATAGACTAGACTATAGACTAGACTATAGACTAGACTATAGACTAGACTATAGACTAGACTACAGACTAGACTATAGACAAGACTATAGACTAGAATAGACTAGACTATAGACTAGACTATAGACTAGACTATAGACTAGACTATAGACTAGACTATAGACTAGACTATAGACTAGACTATAGACTAGACTATAGACTAGACTATAGACTAGACTATAGACTAGACTATAGACTAGACTATAGACTAGACTATAGACTAGACTATAGACTAGACTATAGACTAGACTATAGACTAGACTATAGACTAGACTATAGACTAGACTATAGATTAGACTATAGACTAGACTATAGACTAGACTATAGACTAGACTATAGACTAGACTATAGACTAGACTATAGACTATAGATAGACTAGACTATAGACTAGACTATAGACTAGACTATAGACTAGACTATAGACTAGACTATAGACTAGACTATAGACTAGACTATAGACTAGACTATAGACTAGACTAGACTATAGACTAGACCATAGACTAGACTATAGACTAGACTAGACTATAGACTAGACCATAGACTAGACTATAGACTAGACTATAGACTAGACTATAGACTAGACTATAGACTAGACTATAGACTAGACTATAGACTAGACTATAGACTAGACTATAGACTAGACTATAGACTAGACTATAGACTAGACTATAGACTAGACTATAGACTAGACTATAGACTAGACTATAGACTAGACTATAGACTAGACTATAGACTAGACTATAGACTAGACTATAGACTAGACTATAGACTAGACTATAGACTAGACTATAGACTAGACTATAGACTAGACTATAGACTAGACTATAGACTAGACTATAGACTAGACTATAGACTAGACTATAGACTAGATTAAAGACTAGACTAGACTATAGACTAGACTATAGACTAGACTATAGACTAGACTATAGACTAGACTATAGACTAGACTATAGACTAGACTATAGACTAGACTATAGACTAGACTAGAGACTATACTATAGACTAGACTATAGACTAGACTATAGACTAGACTATAGACTAGACTATAGACTAGACTATAGACTAGACTATAGACTAGACTATAGACTAGACTATAGACTAGACTATAGACTAGACTATAGACTAGACTATAGACTAGACTATAGACTAGACTATAGACTAGACTATAGACTAGACTATAGACTAGACTATAGACTAGACTATAGACTAGACTATAGACTAGACTATAGACTAGACTATAGACTAGACTATAGACTAGACTATAGACTAGACTATAGACTAGACTATAGACTAGACTATAGACTAGACTAGACTAGACTATAGACTAGACTATAGACTAGACTATAGACTAGACTATAGACTAGACTATAGACTAGACTATAGACTAGACTATAGACTAGACTATAGACTAGACTATAGACTAGACTATAGACTAGACTATAGACTAGACTATAGACTAGACTATAGACTAGACTATAGACTAGACTATAGACTAGACTATAGACTAGACTATAGACTAGACTATAGACTAGACTATAGACTAGACTATAGACTAGACTATAGACTAGACTATAGACTAGACTATGACTAGACTAGACTATAGACTAGACTATAGACTAGACTATAGACTAGACTATAGACTATACTATAGACTAGACTATAGACTATACTATAGACTAGACTATAGACTAGACTATAGACTAGACTATAGACTAGACTATAGACTAGACTATAGACTAGACTATAGACTAGACTATAGACTAGACTATAGACTAGACTATAGACTGGACTATAGACTAGACTATAGACTGGACTATAGACTAGACTATAGACTAGAGTATAGACTAGACTAGACCAGACTAGACTATAAACTAGACTATACTATAGACTAGACTTTAGACTAAATTATAGACTAGACTTTAGACTAGACTATAGACTAGACTATAGACTAGACTATAGTTAGACTATAGACTAGACTATAGACTAGACTATAGACTGGACTATAGACTAGACTATATATTAGACTATAGACTAGAGTATAGACTAGACCAGACTAGACTAGACTATAAACTAGACTATACTATAGACTAGACTTTAGACTAAATTATAGACTAGACTTTAGACTAGACTATACACCAGACTATAGACTAGACTTTAGACTAGACTATAGACTAGACCGTGTGTGAAAAGAGAATATATAAAAGCTCTTGATTATCATAAAAAAGCTTAACAAACTCCTAAACAAAAATAGAATTGATTTAACAGTGCTCAAAATTAAACTAATTCAACAATACAACAACATAAACATAAAGCTCAGAAGTAGAGATTTTGTAGAATTCTCAGCATTCATAACATTACTCACTAAGCATATACGAGTAATAACTGTAAAACAGAAAGAGGCTAAGATACCTTTTATAAGCTTTATAGCATCCGCACGTACGAAAGTTCAGATAGACATATAAAAAGCTCATATCTCTCACTCTCTCTCTTCCTCCCGATGCTAGCTGTAAAATAGTTTTAGACTAATAGAGAATGTAATTTCTATAAAAGCTCTAAAAAGATCAATACCTATAGCTTAAAAGCATGCCTAAAAGCTCAACAAACCGCTAAGCAAAAAGAGCATTAATTAAACAGGCTTTACTTCCCCTGCTATTGCAGTTTATAAAGTAAAACTACTACAACAACAAAAACAAAACCAATGCATGTGAAAAAAGCAAAAAAAAAAAAAAAACAACAATTTTTAAAAACAAAACAACTTTTGTTTATTATATAGTTTATTTCCACTTTAAAAGTAAAAATTTATTTATAATTATATTTAGCTGAAAAGGCGGGGGAGGAGATGAAGGCGGTGATTGCCGCTGGCAGGTTATAATTAAATGCATAATATCAGCAATATATTCAAAGGAATACAAATTTTCAAAGAAAACTAATACATTAACAATAAACACTGTGAAATATGAATAAATTTTTAGAATGTTCAAGGTTCTTTTTTTTTCAATAATTTCTTTGAAATATTTAATAAGTTAATTTTTAAATGGTTAAAGGGCAATTATTTTTAAAGTTTTAAATTGAAAGCTTTTTATTATTAAAGTTAGTAAATTTACATTACTATTTCTTTTAGTGTATTTTGGCGGAATTAAAAAAATATTTTTACACCTTTAATTATGATTTATATTTTTCTGTAAACCATTTTCAAGTTTAATTTATTTATTTTAGCAATTGCAGTAATTTACAAAATGTCTGTATACAACAAACTGAACGTTTTAAAAAATTTATAATAATTTTTTATTGCAATTTTGATACACTCATCGTTTGGTAAAACAGTGGTGAAGGAAATTTTAGCAAAATTGGAAAAAGTTACACGATTTTGAATTTAAATATTTTAAAATTTATTTTTCTCTATTTTTTGCACCTCAGCTGCTTTTATCTATTATTATCTCCCTCGCTTTTGTTTTTGTTGTAATGTATTTATATAAACAACAGCAACAACAACATCAGTTTGCATTTGCAGCATCATCATCATCATCATCAATACTCTTTTCTTATGTAAACATCAACAATTTTTAGTTTTTTGCAAACGTTGCAAATATTATTCACAAATCACACATAGTGCAGTAAAATACACAGTGGGGTCATAAATAACAATTATATTGTAGAAATGAATTGCACGATAACAATCTTAAAGTAACGATTTTGTAAATTTTTGTATGAATCATCGCTTTAAAAAGAAACTTAAAATTTCAACTGAGACTTGCTACTAAATTGCTCTTAGAAGAGCGCGAGCATCTAAATCAAAAATTCCTTCTAATTTTAAATTTTGCCTTCTTTCTCCCCTAAACACTGTGCTGTCTGTTATCGTGTTTAAATAGTTTGTAAACAAAATAATTGTATTTTTATTAAATTGCTGCTCGTTGCCCACCGACACCTCCTCCCAGCCACCTCCTCTATTAGTTAAGGGTGTGCCATCAGATATCAGACAGATATAAATACATATATTTACAAAAGTGATCTTTACACCATCGTCATTTAACAAAGACTAAAGATAACTAGAGTTTATTTGAAATAAATGACGTATAGAAAAAAAACTTCCGTTTCAAAGAGGAGTACTGGGCAAATGCATGGGAAACTTTTAAAAGTTTCCATTACAAATATAAAATAAATATTTAGAAAAAAATAATTAATAGTTTTGTTAAAACAATTAAGCAAATAAATCTAAAATAACAGTGGTGTAATTTGATAATAAAAATTAGCAAAAATTTAAGGAGAACTTAAAAGGAATATGAGGGGCAGTAAAGAAAATATTTGTTTCGCGAATGAATCCTGAGTTAAAATAAACAAATTACTTTTTTTCAGTTTCAAGTAGATATATGCAAAAAGCTTTATTTTGAGCTTTCATGCGCTCTTGCTTTCACACATGCATAAATAGACAAAAACTTTCAGTTCTAACTATAGATGCTTTAAAGCAGAGATAGACAAAGTGCTCTCTTATGAGCTTTTCTATTCTCTCAATGAACATACGAAATCACAGGTTTAGTCACTAAAGATGCTTAAAAGCAGAGATAGACAAAATGCTCTCTTATGAGCTTTTCTGCTCTCTCAAAGAACATACGAAATCAGAGCACATTTACAACTCGCTATAAAGCAAAAAGATTTCTTTTGAACTTCCATGCGCTCTTGATTTCACACGTTTACTCACTATAGATGCTTTAAAGCAAATATAGACAAAGTGCTTTCTTATGAGCTTTTCTGCACTCTCAAAGAACTTACGAAATCAGAGCTTATTTGCAACTCTCTATAAAGCAAAAAGCTTTCTTTTGAACTTCAATGCACTCTTGCTTTCACTCGTTTACTCACTATAGATGCTTTAAAGCATATATAGACAAAGTGCTCTCTTATGAGCTTTTCTGTTCTCTCAAAGAACATATGAAACCAGAGCTCATTTGAAATTCTCTATAAAAGAAAAAGCTTTCTTTTGAACTTTCATGCTCTCTAAATAGACATAAATAGACAAAAAATTTCAGTTGGATAATTTATACTCTCTAACTATAAATTAAGGCAGAGATAGACAAAGTGCTCTCTTAAGAGCTTTTCTGCTCTCTCATAGAACATACCAACTCTTTATATATAGATCTGGTATCGAAAAAGAGCTTTAACTCACGAGTCTATAAAATCAAACAACATTAGAAAGAGAGAAGTAAATGCTCAGCCTTTGCTGATGCCTGTTTTAAACAGCTATACATTTAAAATTTTCAACACAGGATTCCTCTTTCTGAGACCTAATTTAAAAGAAAAACAGAAGCTAAGCTAAAACATTAAATACTCATATAATCTCTAGTGTAAAGCTGAGTTAAGTAAAGTGAACTTTTGCTCCTTTACTCTCAGACTTGCGTAAAAGCTTACATATAAAAAAGCAAGGAAATCAGTTAAAAAATAAAACAAAATCGAAGACGGACACGAAGAGGTAATCTTTCACACTTTGCTGATGCTTGTTTTAATGAAATGTACATTTTGCTCTCTATTTCTGCTACCTGAGATAGTATCCAGTTTAGACAAGAGTTAGAAAGCTTTATTGTTCTTTTACTTTCAGACGTGCAGGATCACATACAAAAAAGAGAGCTCTCTGACGATATCAATTTATAGAGAATTGTACTTTTCTTAAATACAAAACAGTTAAACAAAGGTTAAAATCTGTCTCCTGGCACGAGTTTAACAACAGCAGTTATCGGTAGAGTGATAAATGAGCTTTATCACATACGTACGTCTGGAACTTATAGAGTTTATAAGAAAGCTCTTTGCTACAATACAATATAAAACAAAATTATAATGAATGAGATAACGAGAAAGAGCTTTTAAAAAGTTTCCGTATTCACAGATCTCTTTACATACATATGCAAGAGATTAACTTTACAAGAGAGAAAATGCTTTGGTGTTTTAATTAAAGAAGCTTTAAGCTAAAAATTCATTTAATTAGCTTGCAATTTGTTTGTTCTTTACGAATATTTGGGGAGAGTTTTTATCAAAAGTTTTTTAAAGTGAAGAGAATTAAGAGTAAAACAAACGTTTAAGCAAAAGAGAGCAAATAAAATACACTTAGTATTGTTTTAAAAAACTGTTAATAGATTTTTACTTATTTTTAATGAAAATTTAAAATATAATTAAATATTTCAAATATTTTTAAAGATTAATGTTTAACAATCTAAAACATTTCCTTAATTTTAAAAAAACACTTGAAAAGGTTTTTTTGTTTATTTTTTAATGATTCCGTTTTCTTTTTGTTCCCCAACAAGTTCCTTTTTTCCAAAAAGGCCGCTAAATCTTGATTTTATTTGAAGTGTATATAGGAACCATAAAACATATTCTTGTTTTTTTTTTTTGTAATAAATTTATATCTTAATAACAATACATGTAATTTTTGTTGTTGGCGTTTTTTATATTGTATTTTTTATAAAAAAAAAACTAAAGAAAAAATACTTGTAGTTTGTTTGATTACATGGTGTAAAGAACAACAAGATGTAGCAGCAAAAAAAAAAAAATGAAATATTGTGAGAAAAAAAAAAGTTCCCTCAAACATGTATGCAGTTTTATAATAAAAATGTTTGTGTGTCTGTAAAACACAGTGTCATTCTCTATAACGTTGCAGTGTGCAAATTGCAATAGTGTGCGAACACGTGCCGTTAATTTCAGGTCCCCTCTGTAGACCCTCAAAATAGTTTGAAGGCAAACAGCAAAAAAAAAAAATAAACACAAATAAACGAACAAAAAAGATGATGGGGCAAAGCAAAAAGCACTGGGTTGTTGTTTATACAAAAAAAAAATCCATTCACTTTCTAAACCCCTTGCCGGTAAAACCCCTTCCTTTACAAGATTTTTAAACACAAAGGGGAATTGTTAGGGCCAAGAGCTGCTGAAGAGGGGGTTTGTGTTTAAATATAGGCAAAAAAGAGATAGCAAGAGTTTGCAAAAAAATTGCATTTTAACTGGCAAAATATGAAAACAAGTAGTAATAGTTTTGCTGCTACTGCTACTGCTAAAGCTGTTGCAGTTGTTTTTTATTTCTCTGCAGCTGCTTGCTGCAAACTGCTTTATACACTTGGGTAAATGAAAGTTTGTTGTTTTTGCTTTTATATATTTCTCTATGTATGTATTAGATGGTTGACAATTGCGCAACATTTTGCCGGCCGGCCGGCATATAAAAGCAGCAGTGTATGGGTTTGCATGACTTAAAAAAAAAAAACTTAAACCAAAATACCCTTGATAGGGGTTGTGTCATGTACATGTGCCAGTCAGCCTGACTGCCTGCCCCTAAATGTATGCAACAGTGTCCCCATTCCCTAAATAGTTTTCATACTCTCTCATGGCTGCCATGTTGTGCATTTTCCTATAAAGCATACACACACATACATATATACATATGTACTTACTATATCCATAGTTTGTTGTATGTATGTGTTGATTTGTACAGTTTTGTGCAAATATGATATGTTTGCAGTTGTATGGGTACACGCGCGCATTTTTCGTTTACTTCCGCTCTAGCCGAGCTCCCCGTTGACATTTTGTTACGCTTTCAACATGATTTTATATATTTCTCTACTTGCAGTTAGTTGTTGTTGTTGATTTTGTTTGGCCACTAATGTCGTTGCTGGTTTTTGTTATTGCTGTTGTTGTTGTTGCCACATGTATATACTTAAATGTTCAAAACTAGGGTAAATACTATATACATATGTATGTACTATATACATATGTATAGCTAGCTATCTTAATCCATGTATATTTGTTTGTTTAGTGTACTATATAGTTAAAATTTGTTTTTGTGTTATGTGATCTCCAGTGCATTTCGTACAAGGTGCGGCATTGCAGTTTTGTATCTGTTTTGCTTTTTTTTATTTTCCCATTTTTTTCGTAAGTGTATTCAAATGTCTGTGTGAGTGCTTAAGTGTTGCTTTGTTTAATTACATAGTACACAAAAAATCTCATTTAAAACACGCGCAACTATTTTTTTGGTGTGTGTTAAAACCTTCGAGCTGCCTGACTTTATTAAAGATTTTTAAAGTGAAATGTGAGTGAGGAAATAATACCAAACTAGAAATCTTATTATTAGAATTAAACGAATTTAGTAAATCTTTTGTATAATGCGGAATAAAAAGGAACATGATCACGGTTTTTAATTTAAAAAAAAAGTTGTGAGAAACGCCACAGAGCTAGAAAAGAACTAACTGAACTAGAACTGACTAGAACTGAACTAGAAACTGAACTAGAACTGAACTAGAACTGAACTAGAACTGAACTAGAACTGAACTAGAACTGAACTAGAACTGAACTAGAACTGAACTAGAACTGACTAGAACTGAACTAGAACTGAACTAGAACTGAACTAGAACTGAACTAGAACTGAACTAGAACTGAACTAGAACTGAACTAGAACTGAACTAGAACTGAACTAGAACTGACTAGAACTGAACTAGAACTGAAACTGAACTGAACTAGAACTGAACTAGAACTGAACTAGAACTGAACTAGAACTGAACTAGAACTGAACTAGACTGAACTAGAACTGACTAGAACTGAACTAGAACTGAACTAGAACTGAACTAGAAAACTAGAACTGAACTAGAACTGAACTAGAACTGAACTAGAACTGAACTAGAACTGAACTAGAACTGAACTAGAACTGAACTAGAACTGAACTAGAACTGAACTAGAACTGAACTAGAACTGAACTAGAACTGAACTAGAACTGAACTAGAACTGAACTAGAACTGAACTAGAACTGAACTAGAACTGAACTAGAACTGAACTAGAACTGAACTAGAACTGAACTAGAACTGAACTAGAACTGAACTAGAACTGACTAGAACTGAACTAGAACTGAACTAAACTAGAACTGAACTAGAACTGAACTAGAACTGAACTAGAACTGAACTAGAACTGAACTAGAACTGAACTAGAACTGAACTAGAACTGAACTAGAACTGAACTAGAACTGAACTAGAACTGAACTAGAACTGAACTAGAACTGAACTAGAACTGAACTAGAACTGAACTAGAACTGAACTAGAACTGGAACTAGAACTGAACTAGAACTGAACTAGAACTGAACTAGAACTGACAGACTGAACTAAAGAACTGAACTAGAACTGAACTAGAACTGAACTAGAACTGAACTAGAACTGAACTAGAACTGAACTAGAACTGAACTAGAACTGAACTAGAACTGAACTAGAACTGAACTAGAACTGAACTAGAACTGAACTAGAACTGAACTAGAACTGAACTAGAACTGAACTAGACTGAACTAGAACTGAACTAGAACTGAACTAGAACTGAACTAGAACTGAACTAGAACTGAACTAGAACTGAACTAGAACTGAACTAGAACTGAACTAGAACTGAACTAGAACTGAACTAGAACTGAACTAGAACTGAACTAGAACTGAACTAGAACTGAACTAGAACTGAACTAGAACTGAACTAGAACTGAACTAGAACTGAACTAGAACTGAACTAGAACTGAACTGAACTGAACTAGAACTAGAACTGAACTAGAACTGAACTAGAACTGAACTAGAACTGAACTAGAACTGAACTAGAACTGAACTAGAACTGAACTAGAACTGAACTAGAACTGAACTAGAACTGAACTAGAACTGAACTAGAACTGAACTAGAACTGAACTAGAACTGAACTAGAACTGAACTAGAACTGAACTAGAACTGAACTAGAACTGAACTAGAACTGAACTAGAACTGAACTAGAACTGAACTAGAACTGAACTAGAACTGAACTAGAACGAACTAGAACTGAACTAGAACTGAACTAGAACTGAACTAGAACTGAACTAGAACTGAACTAGAACTGAACTAGAACTGAACTAGAACTGAACTAGAACTGAACTAGAACTGAACTAGAACTGAACTAGAACTGAACTAGAACTGAACTAGAACTGAACTAGAACTGAACTAGAACTGAACTAGAACTGAACTAGAACTGAACTAGAACTGAACTAGAACTGACTAGAACTGAACTAGAACTGAACTAGAACTGAACTAGAACTGAACTAGAACTGAACTAGAACTGAACTAGAACTGAACTAAACTGAACTAGAACTGAACTAGAACTGAACTAGAACTGAACTAGAACTGAACTAGAACTGAACTAGAACTGAACTAGAACTGAACTAGAACTGAACTAGAACTGAACTAGAACTGAACTAGAACTGAACTAGAACTGAACTAGAACTGAACTAGAACTGAACTAGAACTGAACTAGAACTGAACTAGAACTGAACTAGAACTGAACTAGAACTGAACTAGAACTGAACTAGAACTGAACTAGAACTGAACTAGAACTGAACTAGAACTGAACTAGAACTGAACTAGAACTGAACTAGAACTGAACTAGAACTGAACTAGAACTGAACTAGAACTGAACTAGAACTGAACTAGAACTGAACTAGAACTGAACTAGAACTGAACTAGAACTGAACTAGAACTGAACTAGAACTGAACTAGAACTGAACTAGAACTGAACTAGAATGAACTAGAACTGAACTAGAACTGAACTAGAACTGAACTAGAACTGAACTAGAACTGAACTAGAACTGAACTAGAACTGAACTAGAACTGAACTAGAACTGAAACTAGAACTGAACTAGAATTGAACTAGAATTAACTAGAACTGAACTAGAACTGAACTATAACTGAACTAGAACTGAACTAGAACTGAACTTAAAAAAGAGGGAGCTACAAGTTCAAAATCTTAACTAACAGATATGAGCAGATTTACAACAAAATAATTATTAAATCATCTGCCAAGTTGTTTAAGTATTCAAATTATTCTTTTTTTATGTTCTATTTGAAATGCAACATACGTATGTCTCAATTATATTCTTTACAAAAATAAATTAAATAATTATCAAATAAAAGTGTTAGAAAACAATTTCATTTTTAATAACAACAAAAAATTATCTCTAACAAAATACAATTTTATATTAAAAACAAAAAACAAATAATAGCTAGCTGCAGGTGTTGTACACGAGCTGTAAAATGAAAATGAAATTTAAGAAATAAATAACAAAAATATAAAGCAAACATTAAAAATACTTTAAAAAAACTAAAATTTAGCAAAATTATGCAAAAAACCTAAAACTAAAACAAAAACTATAGACTTTAGACTGTGAATTAATAAAATACCTAATAATACCATACAGACTGACATTTAAAATACTGACACAGTTCAAAAAGGAAATTCAAATAAATTTACTTTAGACATTTAGCAACAATCAAAGGCAAACAAACAAACAAATTGTTATAAAATACCTTTATTATAACGACATGAAACCCTCAAAAACCAAATAAATACCCTGCAATAAAAGCTGCAAACAAATTGTGAAAAGAGAAACTGAAAAAAAAAAAAAAACGAAACTAGTATATAAAAAATTGGCTCATAGAAACAGCGCGTGGCATGAAAACTATTTTTCAACATATTGTTTAATGATGCTTTCTTGTTGTTGCATACAACACGAGTCGAGGTATTCGAGTGTTTTGTACACTCACTCCCAGACCACCACCGCCGCCGCAGCAATTGGTTTGAGGGTTTTAAATAAAAAGTGAAATAAATAAAGTTTTTTTGTTGCTCATGATTCTTTTTTTTAATTTATAAATGAAAATGAAAGCAGCCATCATTACAAACAATTGCCAACACAAAATAAAAATAAAATTATATGAAAAAAAATTTATAAAATTAAATTTTTAAACTGCAAAATACTAAAAATTATAAAAAAAATCATCAAATTTATATTTTTACACATACAAGTGTTGTAATGGGGAAAAATATCACCACATTTTTAGTGAAATATTTACACAGGCAGTTTTATATTTAATATTTGATATAAAAACATACTACATATCGTAAATAAACAATTTAATGCACAAATATTTTATAAACTTGGTATTACATATTTTAAAATTTATTCAAACAAAAAATATTAAAAATTATTTAAATAAATTTAAAATTAAGAATATAAGATATGAACTATTTGAAATTCTATAAAAAAAATATCGTATCTTTTATTTTGTTAAATATTAAGTGTTGAACAGGATCTGAACTAAACTATAACTGAACTAGAACTGAACTATAACTGAACTAGAACTGAACTAGAACTGAACTAGAACTGAACTAGAACTGAACTAGAACTGAACTAGAACTGAACTAGAACTGAACTAGAACTGAACTAGAACTGAACTAGAACTGAACTAGAACTGAACTAGATAGAACTGAACTAGAACTGAACTAGAACTGAACTAGAACAGAACTAGAACTGAACTAGAACTGAACTAGAACTGAACTAGAACTGAACTAGAACTGAACTAGAACTGAACTAGAACTGAACTAGAACTGAACTAGAACTGAACTAGAACTGAACTAGAACTGAACTAGAACTGAACTAGAACTGAACTAGAACTGAACTAGAACTGAACTAGAACTGAACTAGAACTGAACTAGAACTGAACTAGAACTGAACTAGAACTGAACTAGAACTGAACTAGAACTGAACTAGAACTGAACTAGAACTGAACTAGAACTGAACTAGACTGAACTAGAACTGAACTAGAACTGAACTAGAACTGAACTAGAACTGAACTAGAACTGAACTAGAACTGAACTAGAACTGAACTAGAACTGAACTAGAACTGAACTAGAACTGAACTAGAACTGAACTAGAACTGAACTAGAACTGAACTAGAACTGAACTAGAACTGAACTAGAACTGAACTAGAACTGAACTAGAACTGAACTAGAACTGAACTAGAACTGAACTAGAACTAGAACTGAACTAGAACTGAACTAGAACTGAACTAGAACTGAACTAGAACTGAACTAGAACTGAACTAGAACTGAACTAGAACTGAACTAGAACTGAACTAGAACTGAACTAGAACTGAACTAGAACTGAACTAGAACTGAACTAGAACTGAACTAGAACTGAACTAGAACTGAACTAGGGCTGAACTGGAATTTATATTTGTTGTTTTTTACTTCCTTATTTAAAAAATTTCCATAAACTCCCAATATCATTTGCATTTCAACTTTATGAAATCAAAGATAAAATTTTGCACTATTTGAAAAATCATCACAATTATCACCAGCAGCATCTTCATCAAGGCGGTCTTATTGTAAATCATTTTAACATTTAATTACTATTTGTATTTAAAATTCTCAGTAACTTAAACGCCTTCAGTACTTCCTTAAAAATAAAGTGAATAAATGAATGAATAACATTTGTAAAGGTTGCAATTAAACAAAATAATGTCAGGAAATTAAATATTTGTTCATAAAAAAAAACATTTTTTTATTCAAAGAAATACAATAAATATTTATAACAAGTTTTTGCCATAATTAAATATTAATTATACGCTCCATTGCCATTTGGAAAAATATGTTACACACAAACACACACCGAATTGTACAATTGCGTAGAAATGCAATCATATAAATAGTTCCAGTATTTACATAAAAAGCGTCTTAACTCAAAATTTAAGTAATAAAACCTGAATATAAAATCTTTGAGTAATTTTAAATATCTTAAAACTATGTTATTTTGCATTGAGACACATTTAAAACGAATTAGTGTTCTGCTTGGGTGTGAGTGTGCAATAGTTTACAAACTGCATTTTATTAAAAAAACGTTTTTGTTTTTGTAATATTAAAATATATTTTTTTTTGTTTTCTGGTTGTTTTAAAGTATAAGTGTGTTGTTTTGTTTTTGCCGTTTTATCTGTGCCAAGTGCACAGTTTTCATGTTCAAGGTGACAAATCATCATCATCATTATTATCGTAGTAGTAGTCGTCAAACACTACAGCAAAAAGTAATAAAGAAAAACAATAATAACAATGACAATAACAGCAACAACAATGACAAACAGCTTTGAAAACTCAAATGGGCACAGAAAAACCAAATAAGTATAAACTCATACATAGAAAAAACGCTCATTTAAGGCGTATAATGAATACAATAATAATAACAACAATAACCGCATTTCAAATTGGAAAACTAAAAAGAGAATCACACACACACACCCACCCACCCATATAAAGTAACCATTATTTAATGTTTGTTTTTTCTTATTGCTCATTATTTGACTAGTTTTGTACTTTGTTCCTGTATTCATTTAGATATTTATCATTTAATTTACTCACACATACAAACACAAGGTTTAAATAAACAAATTTACTGCACCCACAACATCTACACACATTATTTAATGCAATTTTACACCGTTTTCTTAAAAAAAGGGAAAATTCCTAAATAGAAGAGAACTAGAACAGCACTAGAACAGCACTAGAACAGAACTAGAACAGAACTAGAACAGAACTAGAACAGAACTAGAACAGAACTGGAACAGAACTAGAACAGAACTAGAACAGAACTAGAACAGAACTAGAACAGAACTAGAACAGAACTAGAACAGAACTAGAACAGAACTAGAACAGAACTAGAACAGAACTAGAACAGAACTAGAACAGAACTAGAACAGAACTAGAACAGAACTAGAACAGAACTAGAACAGAACTAGAACAGAACTAGAACAGAACTAGAACAGAACTAGAACAGAACTAGAACAGAACTAGAACAGAACTAGAACAGAACTAGAACAGAACTAGAACAGAACTAGAACAGAACTAGAACAGAACTAGAACAGAACTAGAACAGAACTAGAACAGAACTAGAACAGAACTAGAACAGAACTAGAACAGAACTAGAACAGAACTAGAACAGAACTAGAACAGAACTAGAACAGAACTAGAACAGAACTAGAACAGAACTAGAACAGAACTAGAACAGAACTAGAACAGAACTAGAACAGAACTAGAACAGAACTAGAACAGAACTAGAACAGAACTAGAACAGAACTAGAACAGAACTAGAACAGAACTAGAACAGAACTAGAACAGAACTAGAACAGAACTAGAACAGAACTAGAACAGAACTAGAACAGAACTAGAACAGAACTAGAACAGAACTAGAACAGAACTAGAACAGAACTAGAACAGAACTAGAACAGAACTAGAACAGAACTAGAACAGAACTAGAACAGAACTAGAACAGAACTAGAACAGAACTAGAAACTAGAACAGAACTAGAACAGAACTAGAACAGAACTAGAACAGAACTAGAACAGAACTAGAACAGAACTAGAACAGTACTAGAACAGAACTAGAACAGAACTAGAACAGAACTATAACAGAACTAGAACAGAACTAGAACAGAACTAGAACAGAACTAGAACAGAACTAGAACAGAACTAGAACAGAATTAGAACAGAACTATAACAGAACTAGAACAGAACTAGAACAGAACTAGAACAGAACTAGAACAGAACTAGAACAGAACTAGAACAGAACTAGAACAGAACTAGAACAGAACTAGATCAGAACTAGAACAGAACTAGAACAAAACTAGGACGTAATTAGAAAAGAACTAGAACAAAACTAGAACCAATATTGAACTAAATCTTAATTTGGACTGATGTATCGCGTGATACAGAGAGCGTTAGAGAGAAGCATATCTAATTGTTAGATTTGAGAATGTTTTGTAAAAAATCGAATAAATGCAATTAAAACATTTATTCCACTTTTTATAAAATTCCTAGGAAATTGTGTAATTTTACATTATGGTGTGTAGTTTAACTTTATTATAGTTTTTTTATTTCCATTTAGTTTTTGCTTTTATTACAAATTTACATTGGTGTGTTTTTATTTCTACATTTTTGTTTTCTTTGGTATTTAGGCTAGTAGGTTAATGCAAAAATATACTTACAATTAATTAATATTTATTAGCAAAAATAAAAAATAATAATATTTAGATCACATAACAAATGCCTTTTACCTAGATAAGTAATAAATATGTATTTTGCACATGTGCAAATAATTAAACCCACTTAAAGTAATTATAAACATTACTTTAGCAGCAATTATAATAATGTATGAGTTTTCTTTCTAGTAATTTAATCTAAATTATTTGATTTAATTCAAGTTAATGTCCCTAGAAATAAAGTAAAATTGCATAATTTTTATTACTCATACGTTATAGGGAAGGTTAAGTAAAAAGTTAATATTAATCATACGCTTTGTTGTACTATATCTATAATTTTGATAAATATTCATACATACATATGTATGTATTATTTGATTTTTTCTTTGTCTACTAGAGCGACAATGTCTTTTGTAAAGACATTGCCTCATAATGAGTTAACTGCCATTAAAATGTCATTAAAGTCATAAGGTGTGATGGAAAATTATATTATTTTTGTATTATTTAGAAGACCACACACGTTTGTGTTAAATAACATGTAAAAACAAAAGGCTGGGTTTACTAATGAAGTACTCTTTAGAAGAAAAATCCGAAAAGAACGAGTTTAAATGTGTTTTTTTTTCAAATAACATTCAATTCTAGAATTTAAAGTATTAAAATAAAATTTTAATTTATTTTATTATCAGAAAAATTTTGTTAAATTGCATTTAATTTTTTCACTCAAATTTGGTAGACTAACTGGCAACTGGTATTATTTAGTCATTAAATTTAATAAATATGTTAAAAGTATGTGTCTGAGTATCTCAAACTTTTAGTAATCATATATTTAACCTTAATTTACAAATAAACTTGCAGCATTATTACCCAACAGTTGTTTAGAAATCAAATAAAATAAACATTTTCTTGGAACTAGAACTAAACTAGAACTGAAGTAGAACTAAACTAGAACTGAACTAGAAGTGAACTAGAAGTGAACTAGAAGTGAACTAGAAGTGAACTAGAAGTGAACTAGAAGTGAACTAGAAGTGAACTAGAAGTGAACTAGAAGTGAACTAGAAGTGAACTAGAAGTGAACTAGAACTGAACTAGGACTGAACTAGAACTGAACTAGAACTGAACTAGAACTGAACTAGGACTGAACTAGAACTGAACTAGAACTGAACTAGAACTGAAGTAGAACTAAACTAGAACTGTACTAGAACTGAACTAGAACTGAACTAGAACTGAACTAGAACTGAACTAGAAGTGAACTAGAAGTGAACTAGAAGTGAACTAGAAGTGAACTAGAACTGAACTAGAACTGAACTAGAACTGAACTAGAACTGAACTAGAACTGAACTAGAACTAAACTAGAACTGAACTAGAACTGAACTAGAACTGAACTAGAACTGAACTAGAACTGAACTAGAACTGAACTAGAACTGAACTAGAACTGAACTAGAACTGAACTAGAACTGAACTAGAACTGAACTAGAACTGAACTAGAACTGAACTAGAACTGAACTAGAACTGAACTAGAACTGAACTAGAACTGAACTAGAACTGAATTAGAACTGAACTAGAACTGAACTAGAACTGAACTAGAACTGAACTAGAACTGAACTAGAACTGAACTAGAACTGAACTAGAACTGAACTAGAACTGAACTAGAACTGAACTAGAACTGAACTAGAACTGAACTAGAACTGAACTAGAACTGAACTAGAACTGAACTAGAACTGAACTAGAACTGAACTAGAACTGAACTAGAACTCAATCCTAAGTCATCAGCCTTAAGAAAACACTTCACTGGGGTATCTCTTCCAAAAACATCTAATGAAATCACACTTTGTGCATTTAATTTTCGAACCATAAAAAGATTTACTGCAATAAATCATGCAAAAAAGTTAATTATACAATATTCCAAAAAATATTAAAAGAAAACTAAAAACTATAAAAAAATCGAATACAAGAGAAGTAAAGATCCGAACACAGAGGTTTTGAAGTGAGTAAGCTCTAATGTGTTATTTCAGTAAAAATTGAAATACAGCAAAGTCATGAAGTCTGCTTTATAAATTTTACAATTGCAGTTATTGTTATTAATTTACATAATTAGGCGGCAAAATTGTTTGATTTTTTTAAATAGTTTCAACCAGATTTTCCAACAAAAAGTAATTGTTTAATGAGTTCATTTTTAAAGATTATTTATGAAAAGAAAAAATACAAAAAATTAAAAAGAATTTTACATAAAATTTTGTTTTTCATTTAGACATTAATATACTCATGCCAAATAACAATAAATTATAAGGGAAAGAAATGCTAAAGCAACGAAAATTTTTTAATTTAAATTTCAAAGCTTCAAAAATTTTCTATTAACATTTGCCAAAATAATGCATAACATTAAATGAGATAAAGAAATATGTTTAAGTATATCAAAGTATTGGTATCTTAATATACCAGTAGCTCTGCATATACATACATATTAAAGATTTACCGTTAAGCATTTGCCAGCCATATTGGCGCGTTCATTTTGCAAAACAAACTGCAGCGTTAGTTTGCTGAATATTTTCAAACTAAATTTAACTTGTGTCTTTTTATTTGTGTTTTAATGAGTAACAACCAAATAATTTTCTTTTCTAGTTTGTAGGTATTATTAGAATTATTGTTGTTTTATAAAAAAAATATATTAGAATGACTTTAAGATATTTGCGGTTAAGAGATTTTAATATATATATTTTTAAATATATAAGATGTACATATAAATATATTTATTTATTTATTTTACACATATGTACTTTTTAATGGCCATGAATTATTTTTGTGGTTTTAGATTTTTCCTCTTTAAAATGTGTATTTTAATTTTCAAAGCTATTTATTTTGTCTCTAAAATGGGAGTGTTTTAAATTATCTTCTGTTTTTTTTTTGCTATTTTATTTACATGACCTTAAATGAAATATTAAATTATTAGTTTTAATTTAAGTTTTATGTTAATGTTAGTTATGTCAACATGGTTGTTTGCATTATAAGCATTATTTATGGTTTAAATTAATCAATTTACTGAACATGATAAGACATGCTATTGATCAAAAATGATTCAAAAGAACAGAACTAGAACAGAACTGAACTAGAACAGAACTGAACTAGAACTGAACTAAAACTGAACTAGAACTGAACTAGAACTGAACTAGAACTGAACTAGAACTGAACTAGAACTGAACTAGAACTGAACTAGAACTGAACTAGAACTGAACTAGAACTGAACTACTGAACTAGAACTGAACTAGAACTGAACTAGAACTGAACTAGAACTGAACTAGAACTGAACTAGAACTGAACTAGAACTGAACTAGAACTGAACTAGAACTGAACTAGAACTGAACTAGAACTGAACTAGAACTGAACTAGAACTGAACTAGAACTGAACTAGAACTGAACTAGAACTGAACTAGAACTGAACTAGAACTGAACTAGAACTGAACTAGAACTGAACTAGAACTGAACTAGAACTGAACTAGAACTGAACTAGAACTGAACTAGAACTGAACTAGAACTGAACTAGAACTGAACTAGAACTGAACTAGAACTGAACTAGAACTGAACTAGAACTGAACTAGAACTGAACTAGAACTGAACTAGAACTGAACTAGAACTGAACTAGAACTGAACTAGAACTGAACTAGAACTGAACTAGAACTGAACTAGAACTGAACTAGAACTGAACTAGAACTGAACTAGAACTGAACCAGAACTGAACTAGAACCGAACTAGAACTGAACTAGATTATAAATAAAAATGTATTGAATCAATTTTTCTTAAAATATTCCTTGAAGCGGCCATTTGTTTTTCGTAACATAAAAAAATTTTCCTTTTAAATTTCCATTAATAAAAAATTCATGCAAAATTTTACGATAAGCTTATACAACATAAAAGCTATTAAGTAATCTAATGGTTAAACAAAAATTTGTTGCAAAAACTTTCAAATTTTTCTAAGTAATGCTAAAACACCATAAATACCTTACAACTAAGTAATAACACTAAAATTGTAAATGTGTATATGGTTGACCAACATTTTGAAAATTTTAGTTTTAAAACTCAAAAACACCTACTGCACAAAATATATTGCAAAATATTAAACAATTTTTCTTTTGAATTAATTATTATAATTTTCAGTTTAGCTTTCATTTTTGGTCAAATAACGCCCAAGAAATTGTTGCATAACAATTGCTATTTAACACAGTTTACCTCACCTGGAAAAAAATTACTTTTGTTTATTATTAAATATAATAAAATATAAGGCGAAAAATTGCTCTATATTTAATCCTCTGTAAGTCTCCTTTCTTTAGTGTTTTTTTTTTTTTGTTATTTTGCTTTAAGCCTCATAAATCTTGTTAATTTGTAATTGTCAATGTATGACACGCCTCAGATCAGATAAAAACTCATAAACATGACTTCACTTTTATTCATATAGTTTTTTTTTGCAATAGTAATAGTAGTTGTCAGTTTTTTTACATCTTCCTATATTTGAAAAAAATAATAATAATAAATAAAATCAAACATTAATCTAACATTTGTAATGATTCCGTGTAAAAACTATGGAGTTTTTTTGTTGTTGTTAACATCATTAAAGGAAAAATAAGCGGCTTGTGATCTCACATTGTTTTGTTGTACAATGAGGAAAAAAAGCTTAATATTTTAAACACTAATTGTTAGTAATTATTTGCAACAAAAAAAAAAAAAAAGAAAGAGAGAATTACAGATAGATTTCATAGTAATGATAGAGTCAAAGCAATTACTTGTTGTACTCTTATTAAATGGAAAATACATGCTAGAATTTAAATGGAATTTTTATTGTATTTAACAAAAAAATTATTAAAAATTAAACAAATATTTTTATTATATTCATTAACATTTGTGTTTTTGATTAAAAAATGTATAGTTTTTAAAGTGAAAAATGTTTAATTATTAAAATTACTTGTCAAATTTTGATGAAGAAAAATGAGAAATAGCTAAAAAGGTAAAAATTTCAAATATATATAACTTTTTAATTATTTAAACAATATGTGTTAAATTTGTCATAATTTCAGAAAAAGACATGAGCTTTCGGACTAGTTTTTATTAGACAAAAAATATTTACCACAAAGGCTTTTATGGTGTGTCAAAGTTGAGCTTAACTGCAACATTTTTGTTGAAATATTATTTAATTATTGAATATTCTAAAACTTTGAAACCATTTTGTTTTTCCTTTAAACATAATATTGTTTATATCCACCATATTTTTAAATTTCATTAACACTTACAAATTAAAGCCTCTAATAATTTTTTCATTATATTTTATATTGTTCATAAATTGTTAATTTTAATTTATTCTTATGCTCAAGTTTCAATTTATAAAATTAATTTTCAGTTTGTAGTTCCTTCCTTATCAAAACAATTTTTATGTTAGGGGTTATAGTATGTAGGTATATAGTTTGTGTGCTGGTTTTTAATCAATTTAACTCACGTGCTTACGAAATTATTATCAAAAATTGTTTTTGGAAAAACTTTAACATAAAACCCTTTAGTTTTTATGGTGGTAAAGTCTCCACTTTCTCAAACAAAAGTAAATACTTAAATGGCACCAATTTTTAGATTATTGGGATATTAACTTCTATTTACAGTTTACTTTCTTAACTCTTAGTAATGTACCAAAGGGACAATGTTTTCTTCAAGTGTAATGTAATCAAAACTCAGACATATTGGTTTCTTTGAAAATTTTGCTCTCAAAAAAGTGACCAAGTTTAGCTCAATTTGTAGTCAATAGACTACTTTACGCATCCCTGGTAAACTAGCTTAGAGACAGTTATCTCCTATAAAGTGATATTTTAAGTAATATTGTCTTCAGTAATATAATTGCGTTGAGTCATTTACTGTCTTTTGAATTGAAGTTTGATTTCAAGCAATTGTTTACATAATACACCCCAGGTAAGCTATCAAATTACCAGATATCGCCATTGTAATCTAAAGTACAGTTACATTATTTTGTTTAAGAAACGTTGCTAGCCAAAAAGTGATCATTATCAGTATTGATTGATTTGATACTCACCAGCTTGGAACAATTTGAAATCAATTGATTACTTTATACACGTCTGGTAAACTAGCTAATGGTCACTAAGCACTTTGTAGTAAAGTTTTAAGTAATTTTGTAATTCAGTAAGAAGTAGTTGAATTGCGTTTTTTAATCGTCATTTAACTTTAAACTATTAGCTACTTTATACACCTTAGGTAAGCTAGCTAAGGACCAGTTGTCACGGTGGTAATCAAGAGCGCAGTTAAAACGTTGTGCTTGCCAAAAATGTGAACTATAGCAGTTTTAATTGGTTTCTCATCAGCTTATATCAATTTGAAGTCAATTGTCTACTTTATACACACTGGGTAATCTAGATTTAGGTGTGTTATCTTTTAAATGAGAAATTAACATAATTTTTTTATTTAACTAAGAGGTAATGGAATTGAGTTGGATAATTTAAAGCTTTAACTTTAAGCAATTGTCTGCTTTGCGCACCACAGGTAAGCTAGTGATGAACTAAACACTTCATCGTTCTTTGGTAATCTAGAGCGTAGTCATTTTGTTATCTTTTTCTAATTTTATCACTAAACGATTATCTTTAACAGTTCAAGTTTAAGACAGATTAATTCTGGTAATTAGCATTTTAAATTGTAATTTGTCTTTAAACTATTAGTTATTTTATACACCACAGGTAAGCTACCTAAGGACCAGATGTAACAGTAGTAATCAAGAGCGCTTTGAAATACATTTGTTTACACAAATATTGCTTGTTAAAAAAAATCTATTGCTGTTTTAATTGATTTCTCATCAGCTTATATCAATTTGAAGTCAATTGTCTACTTTATACACTCTGGGTAATCTAGATTTAGGTGTGTTATCTCTTAAATGAGAAATTAACATATTTTTTTATTTAACTAGGTGGTAATGGAATTGAGTTGAATAATTTAAAGCTTTAACTTAAAGCAATTGTCTACTTTACGCATCACAGGTAAGATAGCGATGAACTAAACACTTTATTGTTCCTTGGTAATCTAGAGCGTAGTCACTCTTTTCTGTTTTTAATTTTATAACTAAATGTTTATCTTTGGCAGTTCAAGTTTATGATAGATCAATTTTGGCAATTAAAACTATTGTCCTTATTAGTAAATTCATCATTAAAAGGACTAGACATTATACTCACCACTGGGGGCTAATAAAATGTCTCAAAGTATTTAAAAAATGGCAAAATAACAAGTAAAATATCAAATCTAGTAAGTTTCTGAGTTAACTGAGATATCGCTTCCAAAAATATAATTGTAGCGCATTGTAATTCATTGACTATTATGGACTAGTTACCAGACTATTCCTTTGTCATTTTAAAAGTTAAAGTTATGATTTAAAATAGTAAGTAATATGACTAGTTCCGTGAACAAAACTACCGGGTTGTGAGAAAAACACACCCAAAAAAAGTGTTAATATGTAAAACGTTTGAAAGCGAAATCTAAGTAATTTATTAAGTAACAATAGTGAAAAAGGTCTTATTAGCAATTTTAACAAATCAAACATTAGAAGAATCATATTTTTCAATTACAAATGGAATTCTACTGAATTAGTACAATTTGACAGCAAGTTGTAAGAAGTACTGGGGCGAAATTCGAGAAAAAGAAGAAATTAGAAGAATCATATTTTTCAATTACAAATGGAATTCTACTGAATTAGTATAATTTGACTGCAAGTTGTAAGAAGTACTGGGGAGAAATTCTGGCGAAAACGATTGAATTTCTAAGATTTTTTTAATTCTATTGAGGTTTTGATCGCTTGCGAATGTCAGAACGGTTCTAGTACTTGGTCCTTCTAATTTTTGAGAAAATATATATATTTTTCATTAATTTTTCCCTTTGTGTAATTTTTACACAGTTTTTATTATTACAAAAGCTTGTGATAAAAGCTTCTAAAAGCATTTTTCAATTAACTTTTAAAAAAATACCAATTGTGAAACTATAGATAAGCAAAAATCTTCTAAGTTTTAGAAGATTTTTTCTACAATTATCTCTATTAAAGCTTATTTTCTCTCAATTTAACTATTGTTATTTTCACAACAATTATTGTTAAAGAAATGTAAAACTTTTAAGCTTTGATATTGCATTATTGTGAATATCTTTTAATTTAAAAAAGAAACATAGAATCTATGACATGAAATAAGTTTATCTAACTTTATTTTTCTATTTATTTATATTTTTTCTCTCTTAGGCCCTTTTTAACTTTACCTATTTAAGAATTATGATTGCTATTGTTATTGTGCTGAAGCTTTTTTTATTCATTGTGAATGATAAATACAGCAAAATATTAAAGTAAATGTAAATAATGCGTGAGTTTTTGGATTTACAGAAAAAAAATTGTAAATGTAAACGTAAAACCTGTACTCCCTCTCTCTTTCTCACCCTTTCCTCTCTTACACTTTTACATATATACATATGTATGTATGTATTATTGTCTTTATTGAAATGTTAAGAAATCTAATCAAATCTCAAGGTTTTTATTTCTGTAGCAGTATGAGTAGAGAAGAAGCTTTAGCATTAGAAGTGAGTCGAATAAAACAAATGTATTTTCAAGGTTTTCTCATTTTACAACATTTTTTTTTTTTTTTTTTTTTGATTTAACACCTACACGATTACAATAAAGACATTCACATACACACAGATACTTACTTACAAACATAAAAACTAAACATAAATATTTATTACAGCAAAATTAATAAATAAATTATTATACAAAAAAAGTAGAAAAAAGGGTAAGCCGTGGAGTTTTTTGTGGATAAAGAAAAGGTGAAAAATTTAACCTTTTTGTATAAAGCAGTAACTAGTGAAAAGGGTCATATCTAATGTAATAAGGCAAAAAGATGTTTTTCATGTGCTTTTAAGCAATATGAAGAGTTTCAGATTCAAAATCGATACAAGTTCATCTAGGGTTCTTTAAGTATGTATATGTTCTTCATAACTTTTTAAAAGGGCACACCCTAATTTACTTTAACATACATATGTAAGTATGTATGTAAGTGCGTGTGTAAATTTTCATAAAATTTTTGTTTTCTTACTTATTTACTTAATAATTTATTTACATTATGAAACAACAACAAGCATTTTAATTATAAATGACGAGTTTTTAATCAAACATATTTTTAAAGAGATTTTTTTTTTTGTAAAAAACTCAAATTTCAACACTTCTAATTGTTTATTTAATTCCAAAATAAAACATTTGTTAAGCAATCGATTTATTTGTAATATATTTCAGTTACAATAAACTTGTAGAAAGAATAATTAATGATTAAGAGTGTTAGAGAATAATTTGAAGAGACCCTTATAAAGCGTTTAACAAATAGCACGAATTATTTGGAATATAAAGCCTTTTTCAACGTATGTATAAAAACTTTGGCAAGTATGTCAGATTTCAGCAAACAGGGTGTCAAATATAAGGTCTTGAAATATAGAAAAAAACTGATCAACTAAATTTATCAATCATAACAAATTTTAAAGAGTCCAGAAAATTAAACTTAGCATAAGTGTTTTTTACTAAGATATTTAACATTTTTAAATTTTTTTAAAAAGTAGTAAATCTACTACTATTTTAAAATATTTTAAAATCAATAATATTTTTATGGTTTTTATAAATTCGAGTATTTCTAAGCAATTTGCCACTATTATTTTATAAAATTTCATATTTAAAAAAGGTAGTAGTTAAACTACTTTTTTCAATTTCGATCAAAAACGAAAAGAAATTATATTTTTGGTTTGCTTATGTCTTCTGCTATTATTTCCAATAAAAAAATTTTGTAAAATTTCATATTTTAAAAAAGGTAGTAAATCGACTACTTTTTTATAAAATAAGAAAATCAACAAAATTTTTATAGTTTTTGTAAATTTGAGTATTTCTAAGCAATTTGCCACTATTATTTTATAAAATTTCATATTTAAAAAAGGTGTAGATATACTACTTTTTCAGTTTTGATCAAAAACGAAAAAAATATGTATTTTTGGTTTGCTTATGTCTTCTGCTACTATTTTCAATAAAAAAAATTTATAACATTTCTTATTTTAAAAAAGGTAGTATATCTACTACTTTTTTATAAAATAAAAAAATAAAAAAAAAATTTATAGTTTTTGTACATTTGAGTATTTCTAAACAATTTTCCACTATTATTTTACAAAATTTAATATATAAAAGAGGTAGTAGATCTACTACTTTTTTAAATTTTTGAGTAGGAATAAAAAAAATATATTTTTGGTTTACTCACGATTAGTACTTTCATTAGCTATATAAAAATTTTTTAAATTTCATATTTTAAAAAAAGTAGTAGATCTAATACAATTTTAAAATAATAAAATATAAACAAAATTCTTATGGTTTTTGTAAATTTGGGTATTTCTAAGCAATTTTCTATTATTATTTTATAAAATTTCATATTTAAAAGGTAGTAGATATACTACTTTTTTCAAATTTTGGCACTAATTATCATTCATTCTGGGCTTATACAGATCTTGAAAACATATATTTGACATTTTAAACATGAAATAACTCTGGAAAGCAATATTGGATTTGAACAAATACAGTGTTATTTGATAGGCCTTTCAATATAGAAGCAATAAATATAATTTTATGAAACATAAGGTATCTTTCCCTTAATTAAGTTCTTTTGAACATTTCATGTATTCTTTTTATTTTATTACAAAATAATTATCATTTATATGTTCTTTCAAAATGTATGTTCATGTTCTTATTTATTGCTCAAATAGCTAAATTTTACAAAGTTTTTCACATCATTATTAGCCTTCACCTTAATTTCTCAAAAACAATTTATCAAAAAAAAATCTTTTTTGATAATTCTAAAAAAAAAAAAAATATAAAATAAAATTCATGGCCTGATCTCTTTTGATGCTCTAGAAATATAGACAAACAAACGTGGATCTTTTATACTAAATGAATTAAATGAAATCAAAATCAAATTTACACAATTTAAACACAAAGTATTTACTCAAAATTAAATGCACCAATTATTTTAGACAAGAAATTTATATGAATTTTACGCATTTGTTATAAAAACATTAGAAAGATACACTTTTGAGAAATTGTGCACAGTTTAGTAGGGGTATAATAAAAATAAACTGCATAAAAAACTATTTTTCAATCAAAAAGTATTCCTTGGTTATCTATAGATTCTGAATGTGCATAGCAGTGATCGGCTCAAAGAGAGCTTGTCGAAATGTCAGCATAATACTGCTTTTTTAAAGCTAAAAAGCTTTTAAAAATACTTTATTATTGTTAAATGTCTCTCTTTCCCTCGGCCCCTGTTGCCTTTGCCAGTTCATCCCTATTGTATAGCATTCATCAACAGCTTTATAATTTTTTTCTTAAATTTTTAATAAAAATAAATACATCAAAAATGATTCTTCTCATACTCACCCTCTTTTTACGTGGCGCATCTTCTTTAAAGTCAACAACGATACCTTCATCGGAGGTTGACACTGATGTGGTGCGTATACGGGCACTGGCTGAATCATTATTTGTTATGACACCCATATTGTGGCCATCATCGCTTAAAGGCGGCGACGATGAACCCGAACTCCAGGAGGCTGATGAACTGCCGGGACTAGAACCCAGCCATTTATCTGTAAGAGAATCAAACAAATACAAGAAATAGAGAAAAACTCTAAAGGATTCTTATTAATTCCTATCAAGAACTACTTCGTTTTCTTTACATTTCTCGATTCTTTTACTTTTTATTTCAGATCTACATACGTACTAGTGGTATTATATAGATGGTTTTCTTTTAGATTATTGAAAAGAACTTGTTCTTTTTTTTCTTTCTTTTGATCATATCTATAGAATGTTTTTTCTAATTCTAATTCTCGCGATTTAAATTCTTATCCTATGATTCAGTGACTAAAAACTCTTAAATAATTAATATATTAAATTAAAACTTACCTCCATTTTTCGGTGACTTTGGAGATAATGAGAGTGTGACCAAAATCATGGCAGCATTATTTTCATTCATTTCTTCTTCATCGTAGTTGTCGCCATTAATGCTGTCATGTGCATATGATGGCGGACGTTTACGTGAACTATAAAGAGAAAAGATAAACAAAAAAATTAAAATATATTTAATACAATTTTAAAAGACAAATTGCATAATTTTTATATTTTTAAAGAAAACAAATTATTTAATACATATTTTAGTACTAAAATTATTTAATAAATCTTTGACCCTACATTAACTTGTTTCAAAATTAAGTACTTTATACTCTTGGTGATCCATTGTGTAGTCCCAAATCCAAAGTCGAATCTATAGTCTAGACAGTAGACTAGTCTATAGTCTAGTCTGTAGCCTAGTCTATAGTCTAGTCTATAGTCTAGTCCATAGTCTAGTCTATAGTCTAGTCCATAGTCTAGTCTATAGTCTAGTCTATAGTCTAGTCTATAGTCTAGTCTATAGTCTAGTCTATAGTCTAGTCTATAGTCTAGTCTATAGTCTTGTCTATAGTCTAGTCTATAGTCTAGTCTATAGTCTAGTCTATAGTCTAGTCTATAGTCTAGTCTATAGTCTAGTCTATAGTCTAGTCTATAGTCTAGTCTATAGTCTAGTCTATAGTCTAGCCTATAGTCTAGTCTATAGTCTAGTCTATAGTCTAGTCTATAGTCTAGTCTATAGTCTAGTCTATAGTCTAGTCTATAGTCTAGTCTATAGTCTAGTCTATAGTCTAGTCTATAGTCTAGTCTATAGTCTAGTCTATAGTCTAGTCTATAGTCTAGTCTATAGTCTAGTCTATAGTCTAGTCTATAGTCTAGTCTATAGTCTAGTCTATAGTCTAGTCTAGTCTATAGTCTAGTCTATAGTCTAGTCTATAGTCTAGTCTATAGTCTAGTCTATAGTCTAGTCTATAGTCTAGTCTATAGTCTAGTCTATAGTCTAGTCTATAGTCTAGTCTATAGTCTAGTCTATAGTCCTAGTCTATAGTCTAGTCTATAGTCTAGTCTATAGTCTAGTCTATAGTCTAGTCTATAGTCTAGTCTATAGTCTAGTCTATAGTCTAGTCTATAGTCTATAGTCTAGTCTATAGTCTATAGTCTAGTCTATAGTCTAGTCTATAGTCTAGTCTATAGTCTAGTCTATAGTCTAGTCTATAGTCTAGTCTATAGTCTAGTCTATAGTCTAGTCTATAGTCTAGTCTATAGTCTAGTCTATAGTCTAGTCTATAGTCTAGTCTATAGTCTAGTCTATAGACTAGACTAGACTAGACTAGACTATAGACTATAGACTAGACTAGACTATAGACTAGACTAGTCTAGTCTATAGTCTAGTCTATAGTCTAGTCTATAGTCTAGTCTATAGTCTAGTCTACAGTCTAGTCTATAGTCTAGTCTATAGTCTAGTCTATAGTCTAGTCTATAGTCTAGTCTATAGTCTAGTCTATAGTCTAGTCTATAGTCTAGTCTATAGTCTAGTCTATAGTCTAGTCTATAGTCTAGTCTATAGTCTAGTCTATAGTCTAGTCTATAGTATAGTCTATAGTCTAGTCTATAGTCTAGTCTATAGTCTAGTCTATAGTCTAGTCTATAGTCTAGTCTATAGTCTAGTCTATAGTCTAGTCTATAGTCTAATCTATAGTCTAGTCTATAGTCTAGTCTATAGTCTATACTATAGTCTAGTCTAGTCTATAGTCTAGTCTAGTCTATAGTCTAGTCTAGTCTATAGTCTAGTCTAGTCTAGTCTATAGTCTAGTCTATAGTCTAGTCTATAGTTATCTAGTCATAGTCTAGTCTATAGTCTAGTCTATTCTAGTCTATAGTCTAGTCTATAGCCTAGTATAGTCTATCTATCTAGTCCTAGTCCTAGTCTAGTCTAGTCTATAGTCTAGTCTAGTCTAGTCTAGTCTAGTCTAGTCTAGTCTAGTCTAGTTCCTAGTCTAGTCTAGTCTAGTCTAGTCTAGTCTAGTCTAGTCTAGTCTAGTCTAGTCTAGTCCTAGTCTAGTCTAGTCTAGTCTAGTCTAGTCTAGTCTAGTCTAGTCTAGTCTAGTCTAGTCTAGTCTAGTCCTAGTCTAGTCTAGTCTAGTCTAGTCTAGTCTAGTCTAGTCTAGTCCTAGTCTAGTCTAGTCTAGTCTAGTCTAGTCTAGTCTAGATAGTCTAGTCTAGTCTAGTCTAGTCTAGTCTAGTCTAGTCTAGTCTAGTCTAGTAGTCTAGTCTAGTCTAGTCTAGTCCTAGTCTAGTCTAGTCTAGTCTAGTCTAGTCTAGTCTAGTCTAGTCTAGTCTAGTCTAGTCTAGTCTAGTCTAGTCTAGTCTAGTCTAGTCTAGTCTAGTCTAGTCCTAGTCTAGTCTAGTCTATCTAGTCTAGTCCTAGTCTAGTCTAGTCTAGTCTAGTCTAGTCTAGTCTAGTCTTCTAGTCTAAGTTAGTCTAGTCTAGTCTAGTCTAGTCTAGTCTAGTCTATTCTATTCTATCTAGTCTAGTCTATTCTATTCTATTCTATTCTATTCTATTCTATTCTATTCTATCTATTCTATTCTATTCTATTCTATTCTATCTATTCTATTCTATTCTATTCTATTCTATTCTATTCTATCTATTCTATTCTATTCTATTCTATTCTATTCTATTCTATTCTATTCTATTCTATTCTATTCTATTCTATTCTATTCTATTCTATTCTATTCTATTCTATTCTATTCTATTCTATTCTATTCTATTCTATTCTATTCTATTCTATTCTATTCTATTCTATTCTAGTCTATCTAATTCTATTCTATTCTATTCTATTATTCTATTCTATTCTATTCTATTCTATTCTATTCTATTCTATTCTATTCTATTCTATTCTATTCTATTCTATTCTATTCTATTCTATTCTATTCTATTCTATTCTATTCTATTCTATTCTATTCTATTCTATTCTATTCTATTCTATTCTATTCTATTCTATTCTATTCTATTCTATTCTATTCATCTATTCTATTCTATTCTATTCTATTCTATTCTATTCTATTCTATTCTATTCTATTCTATTCTATTCTATTCTATTCTATTCTATTCTATTCTATTCTATTCTATTCTATTCTATTCTATTCTATTCTATTCTATTCTATTCTATTCTATTCTATTCTATTCTATTCTATTCTATTCTATTCTATTCTATTCTATTCTATTCTATTCTATTCTATTCTATTCTATTCTATTCTATTCTATTCTATTCTATTCTATTCTATTCTATTCTTCTATTCTATTCTATTCTATTCTATTCTATTCTATTCTATTCTATTCTATCTATTCTATTCTATTCTATTCTATTCTATTCTATTCTATTCTATTCTATTCTATTCTATTCTATTCTATTCTATTCTATTCTATTCTATTCTATTCTATTCTATTCTATTCTATTCTATTCTATCTATTCTATTCTATTCTATTCTATTCTATTCTATTCTATTCTATTCTATTCTATTCTATTCTATTCTATTCTATTCTATTCTATTCTATTCTATTCTATTCTATTCTATTCTATTCTATTCTATTCTATTCTATTCTATTCTATTCTATTCTATTCTATTCTATTCTATTCTATTCTATTCTATTCTATTCTATTCTATTCTATTCTATTCTATTCTATTCTATTCTATTCTATTCTATTCTATTCTATTCTATTCTATTCTATTCTATTCTATTCTATTCTATTCTATTCTATTCTATTCTATTCTATTCTATTCTATTCTATTCTATTCTATTCTATTCTATTCTATTCTTCTATTCTATTCTATTCTATTCTATTCTTCTATTCTATTCTATTCTATTCTATTCTATTCTATTCTATTCTATTCTATTCTATTCTATTCTATTCTATTCTATTCTATTCTATTCTATTCTATTCTATTCTATTCTATTCTATTCTATTCTATTCTATTCTATTCTATTCTATTCTATTCTATTCTATTCTATTCTATTCTATTCTATTCTAGTCTATTCTATTCTATTCTATTCTATTCTATTCTATTCTATTCTATTCTATTCTATTCTATTCTATTCTATTCTATTCTATTCTATTCTATTCTATTCTATTCTATTCTATTCTAATTCTATTCTATTCTATTCTATTCTATTCTATTCTATTCTATTCTATTCTATTCTATTCTATTCTATTCTTCTATTCTATTCTATTCTATTCTATTCTATTCTATTCTATTCTATTCTATTCTATTCTATTCTATTCTATTCTATTCTATTCTATCTATTCTATCTATTCTATTCTATTCTATTCTATTCTATTCTATTCTATTCTATTCTATTCTATTCTATTCTATTCTATTCTATTCTAGTCTAGTCTAGTCTAGTCTAGTCTATAGTCTAGTCTATTGTCTAGTCTAGTCTATTCTAGTCTAGTCTAGTCTAGTCTAGTCTATTCTAGTCTAGTCTAGTCTAGTCTAGCCTAGTCTATAGTCTAGTCTATAAATGCAGGGTAAACATGATTCGTTTTGGTTTCATTTCCCTTCTTTTGTCATTATGAGATTATGTTTTTTTTTTTTGTTCTAAAAATTATTTTGCAATTAAATGTTTAACCTTGAAAATAAAGTGTCGGTTTATTTTTTGTTGTTGTTTTTTAATTTCAAAACAACTAAATGTGTCACTTATCAGACCAACCAATAACCAAAGAATTCGAACAACATGTCATCTAAACAAAGAGACGTCAAAATGAATTAAATAAAAACAAAGTAACAACAACAACAGTTATGGTACGTAAAGAGAAAACTATTTAAAGAAATATTTGAATTATTAAAATAAATATTTAACAAAAACTTATAAATATTTTTTTTGCGGGCAAAATATAATTTATTTTCTAAATTTGAAAAAAAAGGGAGGGGTTTTTAGGTTTTTGTTCTTTTAAATTTAAGAAATAAATGTAAAAATATGTTTAAACTTTTTCTGTATAGTTTTTGTTTTAATTTGAACAACCTTAAAACCGGAAGTTTTGTTACATGTCAAAAACATTTTTATTTTGTGTTCGAAATTAAAGTTCAACACAATAACAGAATTAAACTTAGTAAAAAAAATTGTTTTAAAACTGTTGTTGCAACATTCCATTTAATATTTAATTTGATTTTCATTTAAAATAACTAGACTTTGTGACTGATTTTTTGTGTGTTGTTTTTGTTATACTATTGTTCATATTACAACCCTGAAACCATGTAACGAGTCTTTTGTGTTGACACGCAAATAATCATTTCAAAAGAAAAAATGCCGACAATTTGAAATTATTTATTTTTTTAAATAAAAAAAAATTGTGGAAAAATAATAGTTTTCATTCAGTAGAAAACAAAAAATAGTTCAATGTAAAAAATTAATTTGATTTTATTATAAAATTTTTTGTTCATAGGACATGTTTTTATATAAAATTTCTTAGAAATTGCTTAAATTATAGATTATTATTAACTTTACTTAATAATTATTAAAACAAAAATCCCTTTTAATTTAGTACTTTTTGTCGGTACTTTTTTTTTTTGCTTCTAACTGACCTTGCTTAACAAATTTGACTCATATTGTACAAACATTTGCAAAAATAAATAAATAAATTGTATTATTATCGCTTTTTTTTATTTTTTTGCAAAAACCAGCCGCAAAACGTTGTTGTTGGTTGCTATGTATGGCCGGTGTTTCGGCCTCATTTTTATTTTGAGTCAGATTTTTTTCTCTGCCTCCTCTGTCTTAGCCCCTCATACATTATACATTATGGTGTTGTTGTAGTAGGGGTTGGTTGGTTGATTGGTTCTTTTCGTTTTGTTTAACTATGACGTTACAAAGTTAAACAATCATTTTATTTTATTTCATTTAAACAATTTTTTGTATGGAATTTTGTTGTTGTTCTTATTTTCTCATACATTAATCTATTCTATTGGATTTTCGGTTTTTTCATTCTTTTTTTGTTCAATATTGTAGATATTTTTTTGGAATTATTTTGTGGGTTTTTTAATGTGTTGTATTTTATGTGTATTTAAGGCTGGGTAGGCGTATTAAGTAGCTTTATGGGTATGTACGTCATTTTTTATTTACTTTTTTGAGTTTGTAGAATTTAACCCATTTTTAGCAAATTGAGTCTAAATAATGACACAATTTTAAATTTTGTATAGAATTCTAATGAAATTGAAATGAGTAAGAAAGCTTTAAAAAGAGAGAAAGAATTAAGTTTTCTATATGTTAATGTTTGAAGTTAAATCAGCTCCATAAAGTGAAAGTTGGTTTAAAAAAGCTTTTCTTATTAATTGAATAATTAAAAATACTCAAAACCTATAGGCTACAGTTAAAGCTTTCAAAACAAACCTACGTGACAAAAGCTTAGCACAAGCTTTTCTCAACAGTTTAAAGTATGAGTTTAAAAATTGTTCTTAAAATGTAATTTCTAACCACAAACAAATTTAAAACTTAAGAAACTTTACCATGCAAGATGAAGAATATTGAATAAGAATTTCCAAATTCAAAGCTTTAGCCTCAGAGGTTTCAGATTAATTAAATTTAAGTTAAAAAAGTTTTACATTAATTTACTTTAAAACAAAAATATCTTAAGCATCAAAAGCCTTTGTAGGTTTGGGAATGCAATGGTATAGAAAAGTACTAATTGGTAGGGCTATCGAGAAAGCTTTTAAAATATCGCTTTCAGTTTAACCAACTTCAAATAAAGCTTTAGCCTGAAAAGCTTCTGCTTAATAAAATTTTACTTAAAAAATCCTTGCATTTAAAACAAAAATGTTTACAACATCAAAAAGCTTGGACAAATTTAAGCTCTTAATATTAAGCTTTCAAATTGTCAACTTCAAATAAAAGCTTTATCATATAAATTTAATTTTACTCAAAATTTGTTGCATTAAAAAAGTTAACTAAAACTTTAAAATCGTTTATAAGATTTATTCAATATTTTTATCAATATTAGAAGAGAGGCAAAGCTTCTGATTAATTAAATTAAATTTACAAAAAAAAGTATTTACAACATCAAAAAGATGTTTGTACTTGGCAAATCTATAGAAAAAGAGTTAAGCTATTAATATTAAGCTTCTCAATTGTCAAATCCAAATAAAGCTTTGTCTTACAGGAATCAGATTGATACAATTTTACTAAAAAATTTTTGCATTAATTCAAACAAAAGTAACTAAAACTTCAAAAGCTTTTATCTCATTTATACAAAACTTTTATCAGTAATAAAAGAGAGGCAAAGCTTTTAATTTGTTATTGAAAGAAATGTTATTTTAAAACATTTCGAAAGCTTTAGAAAGTTAAATTCTATATACTTGGGATTTGATGTAGAAATATTTATAAGCTTTCACAATTACGATAGAAGGCTTTTTAAACTGAAAAGCTTTATTGGCAGAAATATCATATGAAAACTTAGCAAAAGCTTTAACAGGTTAAATTGTATCTACATTTTATCTTAAAACCTAAAATATTTATAGATGAGAAACAAAGCTTTCACAATAACGAAAGAAATCATTTTAAATTGAAACTTTAGCATGAAAAGCTCAAAGTTAAACCCAAGCTAAATATAAAAAGATTTATTTCTTAAAGAACACTAAGGCATTTGAAGACCACAGAACGCTTCTATAAAGCACAAAAATTGTTTAAACACATCAAAAGCTTTCATCATTCTAAGTTTATAGATGAATATTATTATCTTACAAGGAGAACTAAAGCTTTCAGAAATTTTAAATGCCTAATAAGTTTCACCTTATCGAGGTAAAACTTTTCCTTTTTTTCAAGTATTTCATTGGTAAATGTCATATAACTATGACAATATACGGTGGGCATAAATAAGTTAAAGAATTCTTAAGAATTTATTGTTATTTTCTATTTGTTTTATTGTGGTTTGAGCTTTTAAATGATGAGTTTAATGCCACTGATTAATAAAAAAACAAATTGAATCAGAAAATAAATTTATACCTCTTAATTTCTAAGAAAAGTGTGGTACATTTCACAATGGTTAAGTTAACTCTGAGTAATTATGGATTTGTGACATTTTGCATGTACCTAAGAGAATTTTATGAAAATTTCAACCTTTTTAAACAATTTCCTTTAATTTATTTAAACTGGCATTTTCTTCTTAACCTTGAAATAACCTTTTTTCAATTATTACTCAAACATCCATAACATTCACATCGCTTTTCTTATTTTACAATTTTATTTCATATGAATTTTTTTTTCTTAAATTTAATACATTCACATAAATTTACACTTTACTTAAATTTATTCTTTATACTATACTGATTATCCTTTTATTATCCTGCTTTAAGGAAAGCATGAATGAAACAACTGTGATTTAACTGACGCGCCATGTTATTGAAACCCTACAGACATTATTTAAAAAGTAAAAAAAAACTCATTGTGGCATGCACCCTGATTTAATGAAGTTGTGTGTTGTGAATGATGAAGGATTTTGGTTTGAGTTCTTTTGTGTTGTGAAATGCATTCTTTTGCTATTAGAAGTCTGGTCTCTTTTTTAAGCTTTTATATTGTCATTTGACGCCAATTTAATGTTTACAAAATAATACAAAGAGACTTTGAAGAAATGTTTAAATTAAATTTAAGGAATTTTTTGTTTAAGTAATTGAAATTAAAGCCAGTTGAGCTTTTTATAAAAGCTTTAAGGGACAGTTTTAAAAATGGAGTTAGTTAAGATTAGTTAAGATTTATAAAGTAAGTTTAAATTGTAGGGATTTGTGTAGTCTTAGTTAAGCTTTAATCATTGTCTTAGCTAAAGCTTTTATCGTAGTTCCTTGTAAGCGTTAGTTAAGCTTAAGTTATAGCTCTAATTAAGCTTTAATTGTAGTTCTATTAAGCTGTAATCTTTGTAGGGATTTTTGTAGTCTTAGTTAAGCTTTAATCGTTGTCTTTTCTAAAGCTTTTATCGTAGTTCTTTGTAAGGTTTAGTTAAGTTTAAGTTATAGCTCTAAGTAAGCTTCAATTGTTCTATTAAGCTTTAATCTTGCACAAGCTCTAAGCGTAAACTTTTATTCATTCCTAGCTAAGCTCTAATCGCAGTTCTCTATTCTCTCCCGATGAAGCTATAATTTTTGGTCTTAATACAGCCGAATTAAGCTCTAATTGTAGGTTCTTATTCAGTTCTATTTAAGCTCCAATTGTATGTCCGTATGTAGTCTCAGTCAAGCTTTAATCATTTACTACGTTTAAGCTCTAGTCATGGTTTTTGATACTGAGCTATTTAAGCTCTAATTTAAGGTCCTGCAAAAGCTCTAACTGTAGTCTTTTATTTATTCCTAATTAAGCTCTAATAGCACTTCTCTATTCCCTCCCGATCCAAGTTAAGCTGAACTTTTAGTCCCAATAAAGCTCTAATATAAGTTCTTTCTATAGTCCTAATTAAGATCAAATTGTAGGTCTTTAAAGCTTTTTCATGCAGTGCTTTTTAAGCTCTAATCATAGGTTTCAATACAGTCCTTGATAATAAGTGATCATAGCTTTTAAACTGTTCTACTTAAGATCTAATTGTAGGTCAATGCATAGTCCTTGTTAAGCAATGAGCGTCCTAGAAAGTTTAGTACAGTTTACTTTAGCTTTAGTAAAGCTCCGTGCGTAATACTTAAAAAAGCCCTATTAAAGCTATAATCTAAACTATTTCCACAGCCCAGTTTTGCTGGTATTTATTCTAAACACCCCATATATTAACAATTCTATATTAAACTCTTTTTTTTTTCAAACCATTTATTTCAACACAAACTCTCAACAATTGAACATAAATTCACTTAAACACTTTAAAAATGTCCCTGAATAAAGTAAAATATCTCGTGGTATCGAGAGAAAAAAAATATTCGCAATTTCTTTATTTCATTTAACAGTATTTTAAGCATTTAAACTTTAACAAAATTTATGTTTATGTTTAAATAATCTCAGCACTCGTAGCTTTACAATATATAAAAAAAACTTAACTTAAGGCTAAAAAGTAGAAGACAAAAATCACCAACAAAAGAAACGAGGAATAGAGGAATCACACAGAAAAATATATGAGTATGAGGCGATCTTTCACTACTAGTTGTTGACCATAAAATTTTATGATTTTGCTACCAAATTTTTCTTTCTTTCAGCTGCAACCGCTACAGGAGCTTAAAAGCCAAGAGAAAAAAGAAAACAAAAAACTTAAATTATGATTTTGTGTGCATGTTTAAACATGCTTAAAAGCCAACTCCTTTAAATTACCACAACACAAATACAAATGGTTTTTCCTTTGTTTTTGTTCTTGTTTTCTTTTTGTAGAGCTTTAAGTATATATTTTGAAACCGTTAATGTGAAAAATGTTGAAATAGTGTATCAAGGCGTTAGTTGGCAATTAAATTTAACTTAATGTCTGTTGTATTTATTAAGAATTTCATTATTTTTAGACTGACTAATAATGCTTATGGTTTCTGTGAAGTTTCATCTAATTAAAGCTTTGTTATCTGACCGATTTCTAGCTGTTGTTATGGCATTTTCCTGGAAAATAATTTAAACGTATAATAAATAATTAACATAAATTCGGTTTCTTGTTAAAGAAAAAACTTTACAAAAGGCTATTAGTAACAAATACTATAAAAATAAACAGTTTTAATATGAAATATAAGAAATGTAAAAGAGTGAATTCATAGAAGAACTAAGACAATCAATGGCAAAAAAAATTATAAAATTATCTTTTAGAAAGCTTAATTGGTAATCGGAAAGCTTTAGTGGAGTGAATATTATTTGCGGAATATAAAATTGATCATCTTCTAAAAACTGAAAGCTTTTGAGAAAACTTTAGGCATAATTCAATTAAGAATAACATTTTCTAAAACTTTTATGGAATGTTATTGAGCTTTTTTCATATAAACAAAATCTGAGAACATCTTCAACATAAAAGCTATATTTTCAACCGAAAGTTTCTCTGAAAGCTCTGGAGAAACTTAATTTCCTTAAATTTAGATTAGCCAATACCTTTAAATTTCTGTTTTCTTATAATAAAAATCGTATGTTGTTATTGTTTTGGTCTTAGAAACGCGACCATTTTGATTACTATAAAAACCGTTAGGCTGCTGTTTAAAGCTACTTTATGGCTAAACTATACTATACGATATTTTGTTTTGTTGTTGTTGTACATTTAATATTGTATTGTTTTGATATTACTTTTACTGTTGCTGCTGCTGCTGTTGTTGTACCAATGTATTATATGAGTTTTGTTAAACCATAAATATCATCAATCTAATGATTCTACATACGATTCAACATAGCATAGAAAACATAAACACTCATACGATCAACAGCAGCCGCCTCAACAACATCATTATGAACATCTTCCTTAAAGATCATTATTATCAAGATCAACGTCATTACGGTTGGTTGGTAAGTTGTCGTCATTTTCAACGTCATATGAAAACCAATTGATCACAATGGACGCTTATGTTTTGCAAAGTTAAGCTTTAGACGCCAGCTTTTTACTAAATACAAAATGAGCTTTTTCAATTAAGCTTTGGTCTTTACCGAAGCTTTTGTTTAGTTCATATTGTGCTTTTATCAGAGGTTTCTATATAGTATTAGTCGAGCATTTTGGCCGTTCCTATTAAGCTTTTATGAAGGCTTTGCTAAAGCTTCAATTAAGCTTCTATCCTAATTAAGCTTTTATCCCAAGCGATGCCTGTCTAAGGACGATTGTAATTTGAAAATTTAAACTTTAGTCTTAGCTTTTTATTAAGTCCAAGTTGAGCTGTTCCAATTAAGTTTTTGAAAAAGTTTCAATAAAGCTTTTGTCATAGACTTTATCGAAGCTTTTGTTTTTACAGTTTAAGTCGATAGCATTTTGGCCGTTCCTATTAAGCTTTTATGAAGGCTTTGCTAAAGCTTCAATTAAGCTTTTATCCTTGTCCATGTGAAGTTTTAGTCGTGTCTAAGGAAGATCGTGATTTGAAAAGTTAAAATTTAGTCTTAGCTTTTTGTTAAGTCCAAATTGAGCTTTTCCAATTAAGAGTTTAAATGTAGCTTTTGTCATATACTTTGTCGAAGCTTCTGTTTAGTTCATATTGTGCTTTGATCATAGTTTTCTACACAGTATTAATCGAGCTTATATCTACTATTAAGCTTTAAAGTAGGCTTTGCTAAAGCTTCAATTAAGCTTTTATCCTAGTCCAAGTGAAGTTTTTATCGTGCGTGTCTAAGGACGATCGTGATTTGAAAAGTTAAACTTTAGTCTTTGCTTTTTATTAAATACAAAATGAGCTTTTCCAATTAAGCTTTTGGAAGAGTTTTAATGAAGTTTTTATAATAGACTTTATCGTAGTTTCTGTATAGTAGAGTTTATATCAATTGCATTTTTGAGGTTCCTATTAAGCTTTTAAGTAGGCTTTCCTAAAGCTTCAATTAAGCTTTTATCCCAGTCCAAGAGGAGCTTTAATCGTACGTGTCTAACAACGATTGTGATTTGAAAAGTTAAACTTGAGTTTTAGCTTAGTTTAAGTCCAATTTGAGCTTTTTCAATTAAGCTTTTAAAACAGTTTTAATAAAGCTTTTGCCATTAACTTTAACGAATCGTTTGTTTAGTTCAATCGTAAGCTTAATCGTCGAGATTTAGTTCTGGGTGTTTGTTAAGTCTCAGCTTAGCTTTAATTATAGATTCCAATACAGTACCATTAGAGTTTTAATTGTTAACTTTATACAGTCCCGTTTAACCACTACAGATAGTACTTTACCTAGTCCCAGTTAAACTTCAATTAATATTTTTGGTCAACTGGTTAGTGTGGCCAAGTAATATGTGTGTATGTATGTATATGTTAGCTTGATGCTATGAGAGGAAAATGTGTAAGATGCGCTTGCGCTCTATTGTTGACTATTTTGCAAGCAACTTACTATTGTAGCAAATTGACGTGCGCACATTATCGTGCTGTTGTTGTTTAAAACCGCGTGATTGAAATGCGATATAAACATTTTCGCGTTTGTTTGGTAAGAGGAGCATTTTTATTATTTTGTACGTCTGTCTGTCTGTCTGTCCATCTAACTAACTAACTTTATATATAATTTTCCCCATTTTTACTAGTTTGTTGTATTTTATTGTAGTATTATTTTTATTTATAAATTTTTTGTGGAAACTGTTTATTTCGCTGCTGCTGTTGTTGTTGTATAGCATGGGAATTGCAACGTGATTTCCTCAATTTGGTAAACAACAAAAAGAAAATGAAAAAAATAAAAACGGCCACAATAATGTTGAACGAAAAATATATAGAAAATATAAAAAAGTTATAACTTAAAAAAAAAAACGAAATAGACAGTCAGTTAGTCGGCCAGTCAAACGGTCAGCTAGGAGTCATTTATTTCAGCATTAAAGTGTATTAGGTGAAGAAATAGAAAAAAGAGTTTGAAATAAAAAAATTCACACTGTTATTGCTGCTGCTGTCTGTTGCTAGATTTGGGGCTCCCCTTAAGCCTGCTTGCTGTGCTTTAAGCTTTAATGGCCGTTAGGCAATTACGCCTTTTGCCTATTTAAACATTTGGCCAACTTGTTTTAGTGGTACTCTCAACTTTAAACATCAATAGAGTTTTTTGTCTACATTAAGATAGAGATTTTGACGAACTTGTAGTTTGCTAAGAGATGTTGGATTTTAAAAGGATTTATTCGCGGACTTGGAAGAATTTAAGTAATATAACTTAGGAGATCTTATATCGCAGCTAAATGTTTACTATTAAGCGATATTACTTGAACCAAATTTTGAATATGAAGACATCTACGTTTGAAGTTTTTTGGATAACAAAGCGACCTAAAATTGAAGTTAAGTTTCTGTTGAACCTATAATTGAAACAAAATTGGGATTATAAAGAGACCCTTCAATCAACGCTAGTTAGGTATTACAAATACACAAACAATTGGAGACAAATTTAATATATAGAATGATCCATAATAAAGCTAAAAATTGGTTATATATAGTCCTAAGTTTGAAACAAACTTTAAGTATAAACACACCTATGTTTAGATTAAGGAGATCTTTGATTTAAAGCTAATTTTGACTATAGCAAGACGTACAAATTTGAATTATAAGGAAACCAACGTTTGAAGCTTAACTACAAAACACCTACAATAGGAGTCTAATTTGAACTATAGAAAGACACCTGATTAAAACAAATTTCGCACTGGAGAGAGTCTTATAATAGAAGTCTAATTCTTGGATCAAATGTTTTAATATAAGAGAGCCAATGTTTTGGATCAAATTTCTACTACAAAGAGATCTTTGATAAAAGCAATATTTTGATTATAAAGGGAGTTAAATTTGGCCTACAAAAAGGCCTAAGATTAGAGTTTAATTTGAACTATAGAAAGATAATCGATAAGCGAGAAAAAATTAAAGCTTTAGGAGGACTTATGATTGGGTCAAAATTGAAAGAAAATTTGAATAGAAGAGGCCTACGATAACAGTTGAATTTGTACTGAAGTAAAATCGTCAATTGAAGCTGAATTTGTATTAACAACCGATCTATGATTAAAGCTAAATTTGAACTATAGAAACCTCTATCTTTGGAGTTAAAATTGAACTATAGAAAGATCTAGAATTGACTATAAGGTTAGGTTGATACGAAATAATTGACTATAAAGAGAGCTAAATTTGGACTACAAAAAGACCTAAGATTGGAGTTTAATTTGAACTATAGAAATATAACCGATTAAAGAAAAATTAAAGCTTTAGTTGGACCTATGATTGGGTCAAAATTGTTAATGCAAGCGAGCGATGTTTGAAGTCAAAATTTGAACTACATAAACCCTATAATTAGAGTTAAATTTAAACTACAAAAATATGTAGAACTACAACTAGAACTGAACTGGAACTGAACTAGAACTGAACTAGAACTGAACTAGAACTGAACTAGAACTGAACTAGAACTGAACTAGAACTGAACTAGAACTGAACTAGAACTGAACTAGAACTGAACTAGAACTGAACTAGAACTGAACTAGAACTAAACTAGAACTGAACTAGAACTGAACTATGATTGGGTCGAAATTGTTGATGCAAGCGAGCGATGTTTGGAGTCAAAATTTGAACTACATAAACTCTACATTAGAGTTAAATTTAAACTACAAAAATATGTAGAAATGGAGCTAAATTTGGAATATAATAAACCCCACGATAGAAGCTAAGTAAGGACTACAGAAGAATCTACAATCAAAGCTAAACTTAATGAACAAAATGGCGGACAATGCTGGCTACGATAGCGAAAGTTGATAAAGCTTATTTCACAAATGATTCCTGCCTTTAAGGATCTGTTTTAAAGTTATAAATTTGAGTTTTTTTTGGCAGTAAATATTTAAAGTTTTCATTATATTTGTGTAGCAAATGCAGCAAGAGATGATGTTAGATGTTGGATGTGGTTGCTGCTGCTGATGTTATAGTTGTTGTTGGTATCCCCTCCATTAAAAATAGATGTAAACTTTATGATTCCATTGAAATCGGAGTACACAATGTTTATATCTTTTACTAAATCTCTTGTTATATTTAGTGTTTGGCAAAAGTGTTGAAAGCAAAAATTATGACCACAAAAATATAGCAACAGCAACAACAACAACAAAATTTTAAAATGCATAAGATTTATAAAAAAACCAACAAGAACAACAATAGCAACAATAATAATAGAAACTGTTATATACGGTTTGTTTTTTATTTCCAGGGTTTTATGTATATGGACTCGTATCTCTTTTCTACTTTATGTATAATTCGGTTCCTATTACTAATGCTGTTGTTGTTGTTGTTATTTGATGCTGATTTTAAGTGAAAGATATAGATGTTGTATATTATTCAGCTGTTTGTTGACGACGTTGTTGTTGTTGTTATGGCTGCTGCATCATCTTATAGGTTTATTTCTAGACTTTAATATGAAGACGAACATGATGATGATGATAATGATGTTTCTGATAATATTGATGATGGTGGTTAGTTGTTGTTGTTTTTTCTCTTATTCCTTTGTGTTGTTTATACGATTATAAAGTGACCGTTGGTAATTTTCGCATGCTGTGCAGAAATTAGCCACTTTTGGCATGAAAATCGATCAATCGATAGAAAAAATTACAAAAAAAAAAAAAAATAAAATAATAAAAGCAAGAAAATATTGTTTGTGTTTAAAGTTGGTTTGGTTTTCCTCATTTCTATTTCTATTTTTTGTTTAATTTTCTTTCTAACCAAGGTGGTATTAGATTGAGCCTTAACTATGGAAACCATTACATGTTTTCATGGCTTTTCTGACATTTTGATTGATTTTTTTCAATATTTCTTAGAGTATTTTTTTGTTATTTTTGCTTCTAATAATGTTGCCTGATTTGTGGCTTTATAATTTTTTATATTTATCATAAATTTGTATAAAATTGTTAGTGTGTAAAGCTGTTTTACTTCTTCTTCTTTTTCTTAAATAAATATTAATTAATAAAAATAATATTTAAATATGCCTTAATCAAAGCTTAAATATCATAAAATTTTATGGTTGGAAGAAAAAACTGCTTCCTCATAACCTTAGTCAGAACTTTATGATCGTAAAATTTAATTTTATAGAGAAGTTGTAATAAAAAGATATAAAATATATAGAAATTTATTTGTTAAAAAAAATAGTTGTGAAAAAAACATGTTAGAATTATTAATTAAGCGATTTTTTGTACGAATTGTGTTAATTTCTAAGACACGATTCTTTTTGGTTAAAGTTTTTTTGTAATACCTATGAGAGAAAATATCTTTAATATTTTGAGCTATAAAAAGCTCTACGATTAAGCTGAAATTTGGACTATATTATGACCTGCAATCAATGCTAAAGAGAGAGTATAATTTAAAGTATAAAGGTTCTTGGGTTTAAGGCTTAATTTTTAACTCTAAAGAGAGCTATAACTGAAACTATTTTTGGACTCTTGACAGATCTATGATTAAAGAAAATATGGATTATAAAAAGATCTCTATCAAAACTAAATTTGTAATATAAATCTAGAATAAAATATAACTGCATATACATAGAAATATGTTTGAGTCCAAATTTGCCAAAATTTTGATTATATTGAGCGATTGAAGCTAAATTTGTATAATAAACAGACTTATGTTCGAATCTAAATATGGAGTATGTAATAGAACTGCAATTGGAACTAAATTTGCATTATAAAAAGATCTCGGTTGAAGTTAAAATTTGGACTATATTAAGACCTATAGTTAAAGCTTAAGATAAAAGACGTACGATTTTATTATAAAGAGATCAAAATTGAAGAAAAATTTATAATATAAAGAGACCCACAATTGGGTCTATGTTTAGAATATAAAGAAACTTGCAATGCAAAAAAAAAATGGACTATTAAAAGCTAAAGACAAGAACTGAAAAGATTTCCATTAAAAAAGATCTCTAGACCTCAGATGAAGGTTAATTTGAACTACACAAAAACCTACAAATAAAGTTAAACTCAAAAGATAATTTGAGTTCAGATCAAGGCAAAGTTATAATTCAAGCAAAATTTGGATTATATAAAGTCGATTGAGGCTAATTTTTAATTATGAAGTGACACCAGTTAACGGTAAAGTTAGGACTAAATTAAGTTCTACAGTTAAAGCTAAAGACAAAAGATAAAGAGATCTTGATTCAAAGAGATCTCGGATGAAGGTAAATTTGGACAACACCGAGACCTATAATTAAAGCTAAACTAAAAGATAATTTGAGTTCGATCAAGGCAAACTGAAAACTATAATTAAAGTACAAAATTGCGTATGATCAACAAAGTTTATGAAGACCACTTCCCAAAGGATTCCAGCCTTTAAGGATCTGCTTTAGATTATTAAATTTGAGTTTTCCGGGAAGCAAGATGTTAGATGTTGGATTGAATTCGAGTGCTTTACGTGAACACCTGCAATGTTGGCCTATTTCACGGTGATCTTTTTCTCATTTATTCGACACACTCATAAGAGAACTGAGAACTGAACTAGAACTGAACAAGAACTGAACTAGAACTGAACTAGAAGTGAACTAGAAGTGAACTAAAAGTGAACTAGAACTGAACTAAAAGTGAACTAGAACTGAACTAGAACTGAACTTGAACTGAACTAGAACTGAACTAGAACTGAACTAGAACTGAACTAGAACTGAACTAGAACTGAACTAGAACTGAACTAGAACTGAACTAGAACTGAACTAGAACTGAACTAGAACTGAACTAGAACTGAACTAGAACTGAACTAGAACTGAACTAGAACTGAACTAGAACTGAACTAGAACTGAACTAGAACTGAACTAGAACTGAACTAGAACTGAACTAGAACTGAACTAGAACTGAACTAGAACTGAACTAGAACTGAACTAGAACTGAACTAGAACTGAACTAGAACTGAACTAGAACTGAACTAGAACTGAACTAGAACTGAACTAGAACTGAACTAGAACTGAACTAGAACTGAACTAGAACTGAACTAGAACTGAACAAGAACTGAACTAGAACTGAACTAGAACTGTACTAGAACTGATCTAGAACTGAACTAAAACCGAACTAGAACTGAAGGTATACGGGCGGATAAGTTCCGTATACCCCTACATTCATCCTGTATCATATGCAATTAACACCAACTCATTTCAAACGCTTAGTTCCACAGTCACTCCTCTGTCGGGTATCTGTTCTCATTCGGACAAGTCCTGCGGTCAACTGACCACCCGTAATACCAGTTTATGTGATTCTCTGGTTCAACCCCATGTCAAATCATTCCAAGGACTAGCAGAGGAGTGAAATGACATCAGCAGTTTATAGACCCGGCAGACTAGAGGTACTGGTAGAACCTCTTTACCCCGGGATTGCAATACACCAAGGTGAGGGTCTTTCATCAGGAAACATGCCCCTTATTGTTGTTAGTATCCCTCCAATTTCAGTCAGAAAGAAACCAAGCTAAAATTGGACTATAGCCGATCTAAGATCACATTAAGATAGAGTATTTAAATATAGGGTTTTAAGACGTAATAACAACGTGAAGACATCTTTGTTTATAAATTTTGTTATAACATCTAAAAGCCTAAGCTGTCGACTTTAAAATAAAACTTTGAACTGCTTAATAGCTTCTTCCTTTTTCGAAATAACTTAGCCTTAAGTTTGAATGAATTCTGATGCCGGATTTTTTTTTTCTACTTTACAGTCTACTTTACTTTCAATTGTAACCACTTACCTATTACTTTTCAATGACTACTACATACCATCGTGATTACATAGAAGTAGTCTACTAATAATAAGCAGTTATAAAAATACTTTCTTATTCATTAGTTGTCTTCTACGCAATCATTTGGTTGTAAGTACTTGTCTTCAATGACATCATTGAGTTAAAGTAAGCACTCAAAATGCTATTGTTTAAGTAATTAGTATTTTAACTCCTTACTGGGTAATGGAAGTTTTTGAATGTGATGTTCAAGTTATCAATCAACAAATGTTAAATAATTACTCTTCTTTTAAAATATTTAATAAAATAATAAGACCTTGTGTTGGCAAGAGGAACTAAATTGAAATTTTTAGATAAAATTTTGTTGTAATTTAAATTGATAAAAATGTGTTAAAGAATATGAAAGAAGTTTTAATAAAAAATAATTACTTAGCAACAGAATTCGTTAAATAATATTCTTGAATTTTGTTTATTAAACCAGCTGTGTTTAACTGGATTTTGTAATCATTTGTTAACAGTTTATTTTAAAACATATTTTTCATACTAAATGCCCTCATTCAAGTCAAAAATATTTTTACATTTTATGTTTATTTTATTTTACCTAATTAAGTTTAATTTATTTTATCTTTATACATTTTTGGGTTTAACATTTCTCTAATTTTTGGCACGAATATCATACAAAAAAAGTAGTAAAATATTTTTTTGCGTTTTTTGTAAACAAATAGGTATGAGGTGCTAAATTGTTTATGTTTTTGAACATTTTCACAAATAATTTAATACAGTCACTTGAGCCAAGCTAGTGACTGTCTGGTGACCTGGTTTATAATGAAATTTCAATACCAGTTTTGTTATTTATATAAAAATGTTAATATTATAATGCCTAAGCAAAACTTCTCATATTAAGGTCTAGTAGCTCACCTTCCGTGTGTGTGTTATGTTAGCAACAATGTAATGTGTTTTCAAAGCTGAATGTTGTTTTCAAATTAATAAAAAGTGAAAACGATTTGTTGTTATTTATAGAATTAGCAGTTAAATGCGTAAAAAAAATACAAAATTTCCGTTAATTTGTAAGCAATTTATTAAAAAATTGGCGGCTAAAATACGAAAAGGTAAACAAATAACAACAACTATTTAAAAAGAGCGAGAAAAAACCACGTAAAAAATCCATTAATTTAAAATAAATAACAACAAGATCAGCATAACAACAATTTAAATAACATAATAATAACAACAACTTTAAGCATAACAGTACTTTTAAGTGAGAGTGAGGCAGAGCGGGAGGTGCTATTTTTTAAAATGCGTCATATTTTATTTGAAACCAAATAAAAGTGCGTAAGGAGAAGAGTTGTTGTGTGTGTGTGAGTGTGTATATGTTTTAATTAGCCGTTATTTTATATTTTGTTTCTCAGTCTCAATTTCATGAGAGTTTGTTATTGTTTTGTTAGTTTTTTGCTTTCATCTTAAAATACTCATTCTCCAACTACACTCGCCATATTTTCGTTTTTGTAGGCTTTTTATGATATTTTTTAATTTCATATTTTAAAGTTTGTTTATATTTGTTTAATTGTTGTTGTTTTTTTTTTTTTCTTATAAAATTTGTTATTGTTCAAGACTATTTCTATGTCTACTTGTTATGTTTTTTTTTCAAATGACTACGCATTTTTTGTTATTATTATTATGAGTAGCAGGTTTTTTTTAGATGTTTACATTTGTTTTTTTGATATTTGTTGCTTTCATAATAAAATGGCACGTGCTCTCATATTTCCATGTTTATTATTATTACTTTTATTGTTGCTGTGAACAAAAATATAAATGTATTTTTAATAATCAATTCAATTTGTCTGGCTTTTTTTCTTGTTGTCATTGTCAACGTGTGTTGACATTAAGGCTTAAAGTGTTTGTCCTTAAATAAAGCTGATTCCTATTTTAAGTAAAGGAAAATTTTTGCAGATTATTAAATAATAAAATTATATATGCAAATTTTTATTTTCGCTCAAGGTTAGGCATAATATTGGTGGATTTTTAAGAGGAAATTTTATTGAAAATAGAAAATTTGCCACATTTTTTTGGAGTGGTTTATATAAAGAGAAAATGAGAATGTTTAAGTATTTTTCCTCTTTAAACCAAACGGAATTTCAATAAAATAAAGTTTGGCTTACAAAGAGACCCAATATTAAAGCTTAAGACAAAAGATTTTCGGACTACAAAGAGTCCTTCAATTAGGGCATAATATAAAATACATAGAGACCTCGTAAAAAACTAAATTTGTACCATAAATAGATCTCCAAATGAGTCAAAATCTGGATTATAAAGAAAGTTATTATTGAAGATAAATTTGGAGAATAAACAGATCAACGTTTGAAGGCAAATTTGGGTTGTAAAGAGACATTGTTTGAAGGTATTTGAATTGGGCTTATAAAGAGGTAAAGATTAGGTTGGTACTCAGGGCCGATAGTTTCCTAGCTGTGTCTCTTCCATTCAAATAAGTAACTAACTAATTAACTAACTAACTAACTAACTAACTAACTAACTAACTAACTAACTAACTAACTAACTACTAACTAACTAACTAACTAACTAACTAACTAACTAACTAACTAACTAACTAACTAACTAACTAACTAACTAACTAACTAACTAACTAACTAACTAACTACTAACTAACTAACTAACTAACTAACTAACTAACTAACTAACTAACTAACTAACTAACTAACTACTAACTAACTAACTAACTAACTACTAACTAACTAACTAACTAACTACTAACTAACTAACTAACTAACTAACTAACTAACTAACTACTAACTAACTAACTAACTAACTAACTAACTAACTAACTAACTAACTAACTAACTAACTAACTAACTAACTAACTAACTAACTAACTAACTAACTAACTAACTAACTAACTAACTAACTAACTAACTAACTAACTAACTAACTAACTAACTAACTAACTAACTAACTAACTAACTAACTAACTACTAACTAACTAACTAACTAACTACTAACTAACTAACTAACTAACTAACTAACTAACTAACTAACTAACTAACTAACTACTAACTAACTAACTAACTAACTAACTAACTAACTAACTAACTAACTAACTACTAACTAACTAACTACTACTAACTAACTAACTAACTAACTAACTAACTAACTAACTAACTAACTAACTACTAACTAACTAACTAACTAACTAACTAACTAACTAACTAACTAACTAACTAACTAACTAACTAACTACTAACTAACTACTAACTAACTAACTAACTAACTAACTAACTAACTAACTAACTAACTAACTAACTAACTAACTAACTAACTAACTAACTAACTAACTAACTAACTAACTAACTAACTAACTAACTAACTAACTAACTAACTAACTAACTAACTAACTCTAACTAACTAACTAACTAACTAACTAACTAACTACTAACTAACTAACTAACTAACTAACTAACTAACTAACTAACTAACTATCTAACTAACTAACTAACTAACTAACTAACTAACTAACTAACTAACAAATATCTAAATCTCGAAATGATCGAAATGATCCGAAAATTGTGTTCAAACATAGGTATAGCAAAACTCAATGGATTTTTTGCTGCTAGTATGATCCCTGATTTGAATCTCGAAAATAGTTGAGACCTCCGAAAATTGTTTTCAATAGTTCTACGGAAAGTGCAGAAATGACTGCTCTATGTTTAGGATTGTAAAATTTAATTGTAAAAACTACTCAAGAATGCAAAGGGTCTAGAAAATAGATTGAATATAGTATTAGTGCTATGGGTGCTCCGGTAGGCTAGCAGGTAGTGTAACAGCAACATACTTTTCAATGTTTACTACATATTGCTTGGATTACATAGAAGTAGTCTAATAAGGACATAGAAGCTGTATACGTTTTTTCATGCGCTTTACAATGACAACCTTTTCTAATTACTTGTAATCGTTTGTGGTAAGTACTGGCCTCCAATGACATCAGCGTGTTAAAATATTGCTATTGTGTAAGTAAGTTTTAGCATATCAAGCCCTTACATGGTAATGAAAGCTTTTACTGGGTTATCAGTCTGCGGATTCGATTCTCACCAGAAACTCGGAAGCAGACATAACTACAACGGGCGTATGGTAAATTAAGTTTGAATATAATTTGTAATTGTATGATAATGGATAAATCTATAAATATTACTGCTGAATTTCTTAAACTAATCTATAATTCCAATTATAATTTATTGAAAATTTCCTCTAAGAACCGATCAGGAATTTCCCAAAGAAAAAAGGTTAGTTAAATTATTACAAATTAAAGACTTCTGCTGAAAAATAAAAGAAATTTTCCTACAATATTGAAAAAAAATATAAAATGGGAAAAACACACAGGCCATGACATATTCATACGACCCCACAACAATAATAACAACACCACCACTGATCATCATACTAAACAACATACAGTCAAGGAGTCATGCATAAATTACCCATAAATAGGCGACCAACTTAAGCAACGGCAGACCACAAATAAAAAGAAGCGAAAACGCCATTGCAGGCACGAATAGATGAAAATTAGAAGAGAAAAAATATATATTGTATTGGCCATGATGAGGACAACGATGAAAGGCTAACACACTAAAATGTGTTGTTATTGTTGTGGCGGTGTTTTTTTCAGTGGCAAGTTACAAGCACCTTTTGCAATCGACCAAAAATGTTAGATGATGAGAAAAGGTGGAGGCTTTGCAATTCAAAAACTCAAGCTGTAAAATGTCATTTTATGGCAAAACTAAAGGTGCCGTTTGTTGGTTATTAAAGGGAGAGGACAAAACCAAATGTACGAAGGTGATTGTTTATAGTTTTCCATAAAGCAAACAGTGGGAAATATATATGAAAGTTACGGTAGGTGCACCTGTATATTAAACGGTTTTATTTTAAAAATCATAAAGCTTTTTTTATAGCCCCTATTAATCTATTTTATAAAACGAAAGTTAATGTGAAATATATACATATATAAATAATTTTTTTCCATTCAAGGCCCCACTGTTGTTTTGCTGGCGTTGTTTAAGGTCTTGCTGTTCGATATTTTTCTACTATTTCATATTTCTTACCTCGAGACTTTACTGACCAACTGCCAACTTGAACTTGAAGAATCTAGTAGAGTGTTTGTGTATGTATGTATGTGTTATTATTGCTTAAAGCTTCTTCTTTTTATATAGCAACGTAAAATTTATTTGATTTCTTTGGTTGGGTGTTTATGGTTAAAGACACGGCTGTTGTTTTCCCGGCAAATGACAACAACAACAACAACTTGGCTTATTAGAAATTCATGAACATGCAGCCAACAACAACACATGCTGGTTAAAAACACAACTACAACAACTACCAGCCAACAAACTTATTGTAAATTTGTCGTTCGTTATATTTTTTTTTGAGCTTTGCTACTTGTCGATAAGTAGTTGCAAGTTGTAAGTTAGTTTTGTCATTATTTTTCTGTTTGTTTGGCTGTAATTGTCATTGCTAAACAACTAAAAACAAACTTAGGTTTGTATGCATGTTTTGAAAGGCCTTATAGAAAGTCACTAACAAGTTGTAAGTAAGTGTGTCTTTTCTGGCCGGTATCTTTAGGTTTTAGGCCACTTTTAATAAGTTTGCACTTTGTCAAAGTAATAAAATACAGAAAATCTGCCAATATATGTACAACATGTGCTTTGAGCTTTTTTTTGCAACAAAAACCTTTAAACAGTTTGATTTGTTTTACCAATTGTAGTTTGGTTGTTTTGCTTTTAATTTGCCGTGTTTTTTTCTGTGTTTAAATGCTTTTAAGGTCTCATGACCTTTTTCTCCCGTTTATAGACAAATTAAATTGGTTAGTTGGTTATGGCCACCACACATGTTAAGAAAATCAATTAATTGTTGAAAAAAAAGTTTTGTTATAAGCTTTAAAGTTGATTTACCTTTTGCTCTAGGGAAAAGTTTTAGTTTGAAAGTAATTAAAACTGAAAACGTTAAGATTCAATTAGAAAGTGTAACAACTGAGGAGCTCTTATCTTAAAAACATCTTAAATAAATCATCGATATTAAGATCTTCACAGATCAGTTTTAAAATGCTTATTTTTACTCTCTGTCGATGTGGGATTAAACAAATGAAGAACAAAAGTACAAAGCTCTTTCTCTCTCGGAGGAATCGAAAGTGTAAGCTTACGTACGTGTGAGAGCAAGAGAGCTTTTTGTCGTTAACTGCTTTAACATCTTGTTTAAGTATTAACTAAAACTGGGATTAGGTGCTTGATAATATTACTTTAACTCAGACATCGGAGAAGAGTATGAGCGTATGTACAGCTTTTTGCTGCTAAATGATTTAACTTCTTGTGAAATCATTCCTGCCGTTCTACTTTTTTTAAGTTCTCTCAAGCTTCCCTGCTTAAAAATGGAGATGGTATGAATGTCAAAATTTTAAAACTCAGTTTGCTAGATTTTCAAGTTTACAGAACTTAAAAATTATTAAAGCAATCTGTTTGAAATTTGGAGCAGAAATAGATGAAAAGTTAAGCTTTCAAAATACGGTCCAATGAAATCTTAAGTTTTCCTATAAAGGATACAACTTGGCCTCAAAGTTTATTACTTTTATAAGTTCTATATTTTAAAGCTAGTTTTGTTACATTTTGAAGTTAACAAAACTTAAAACATACTAGTTCTATATGTACAATACTTTGAGTAATAACGAAGAAAATGTTAAGCTTTCAAAATATGCTCCAACGAGATCACAAGTTTAAGTAGAACGGACACTATTCATTCTCTAAGTTTGTAACTTTTATAAGTTAAACTAACTTTATTAGATTTTCTAATATACAAAATTTTTGAAAGGTATTATCTGATCTGTACAAAACTTGATATAGAAATAGTGGAAATGTAAAGCTTTCAAAATATGCTTTAACAAGATCTCAGGTTTCAGTAGAAAGGACTTAAGCTTTTATAAAAATTAAACATTTTCAATTTTGTAAGAGCATAGCTTAAGTCTTTCTTAAGATATTTCAATCTCAATCTCATGATAAAGTCAGCAGATGTCATTTGAACTTATTCTAATAAATTCTCTTCATTGTATTTATTAAATGTTAAAATATTCTTTATTACAAGCATTTCCTATTTCCCACGTTAGTGATGTTATGGTCTAAACTTAGCTCAAGTTGTTGTTGTTGGCTGTAGCTATTGTTCTATAAAAACCAAGCTCACGCACTTGAATTTTAAATAACTAGCAAAATGACAACTGCTAAACACTGCACCAGCAGCTTTTTATGAAATAAATAAAACTGATCATGTTAAAAGTTTTATTATAAAAATACAGAGTATAATGAATAAATTTCCTTTAAAGCAGGAGATACTTTTACTATTAAAAACTATCTATAAAACAGCTTAATAAATAACATTGGTTGGTTGCAAGTAAAGGGCGTTTAAATGTAGGAAAAAAGGTAATCATACATAATAATGTTTAAGGCATATTCATTATACTAGTTTGTCTAGATCTAACAGTTTTTTTGTGGTGGTTTTAAGTTTTTTCCTTTATTTTGTAATACACCACAACACAGCGGGCACCTGTCGCTTTGATATTGTGTCATTTTAGTACGAACATACAACACAACACAATAATAAATGCAGCAAAAAGTTTTAAAGACAGAAAACTATAAGGCCAACTAACAAACAACAAGCTTTCCTCATACAATTCAACAAAAAAACATGCATTATTTAAACAACAATTCACTAATAGAAAAAATATATAAAATTTTTTCTCATATTAAATGTGGATGTAAGTATGTATGTTGGTTTAGTTGGACAGTCATTGTAACAATATAGCCAGCCGTCTATTATTTGTATGGGCTGTTGTTTCTTTTTGGCCAATATTTACATTTGTTGATGGGTGTTTTTTTTTCTACTCTTTTCTATGTTGGCTTTAATGTTGCATTTTTAAATATTTTTGTAGGCATATTTAAAATGCAACATGCATACAATCAGGAAGCAATACCTACAAATTAACTCTAGCGATTCTCTCTTACATATGCCGTGTATGTTGTTTGTTGGTTTTCCATTACTATTTCAAAAACGAAAAAAACTAACAACAAGTAGGTATTTTGTAGACTACGCACTGTCATTTTGATTAAAATTGAGTTAAGGCTGGATTAACCCTTTCAGGGAAAATGGGAAATTGAGGGAACATTGTGAGAAGAGAATAATTTTGGAAATTCTTAGTCTAAAGTCTAGTCTATAGTCTAGTCTATATTCTAGTCTATAGTCTAGTCTATAGTCTAGTCTATAGTCTAGTCTATAGTCTAGTCTATAGTCTAGTCTATAGTCTAGTCTATAGTCTAGTCTATAGTCTAGTCTAGTCTATAGTCTAGTCTATAGTCTAGTCTATAGTCTAGTCTATAGTCTAGTCTATAGTCTAGTCTATAGTCTAGTCTATAGTCTAGTCTATAGTCTAGTCTATAGTCTAGTCTATAGTCTAGTCTATAGTCTAGTCTATAGTATAGTCTATAGTCTAGTCTATAGTCTAGTCTATAGTCTAGTCTATAGTCTAGTCTATAGTCTAGTCTATAGTCTAGTCTAAATTGGCGGACTACCCATGAGGGGAGCGGCACCTCCCATATTAATTAAATGCAAAAATTCGTTTATCTGGGAAACTAATAGAACTAAATTCTTCAACTTTTGCACTAAGAACTTAAGTCTAGTCTAGTCTAGTCTATAGTCTAGTCTATAGTCTAGTCTATAGTCTAGTCTATAGTCTAGTCTATAGTCTAGTCTATAGTCTAGTCTATAGTCTAGTCTATAGTCTAGTCTATAGTCTAGTCTATAGTCTAGTCTATAGTCTAATCTATAGTCTAGTCTATAGTCTAGTCTATAGTCTAGTCTATAGTCTAGTCTATAGTCTAGTCTATAGTCTAATCTATAGTCTAGTCTATAGTCTAGTCTATAGTCTAGTCTATAGTCTAGTCTATAGTCTAGTCTATAGTCTAGTCTATAGTCTAGTCTATAGTCTAGTCTATAGTCTAGTCTATAGTCTAGTCTATAGTCTAGTCTATAGTCTAGTCTATAGTCTAGTCTATAGTCTAGTCTATAGTCTAGTCTATATTCTAGTCTATAGTCTAGTCTATAGTCTAGTCTATAGTCTAGTCTATAGTCTAGTCTATAGTCTAGTCTATAGTCTAGTCTATAGTCTAGTCTATAGTCTAGTCTATAGTCTAGTCTATAGTCTAGTCTATAGTCTAGTCTATAGTATAGTCTATAGTCTAGTCTATAGTCTAGTCTATAGTCCAGTCTATAGTCTAGTCTATAGTCTAGTCTATAGTCTAGTCTATAGTCTAGTCTATAGTCTAGTCTATAGTCTAGTCTATAGTCCAGTCTATAGTCTAGTCTATAGTCTAGTCTATAGTCTAGTCTATAGTCTAGTCTAGTCTATCTAGTCTATAGTCTAGTCTATAGTCTAGTCTATAGTCTAGTCTATAGTCTAGTCTATAGTCTAGTCTATAGTCTAGTCTATAGTCTAGTCTATAGTCTAGTCTATAGTCTAGTCTATAGTCTAGTCTATAGTCTAGTCTATAGTCTAGTCTATAGTCTAGTCTATAGTCTAGTCTATAGTCTAGTCTATAGTCTAGTCTATAGTCTAGTCTATAGTCTAGTCTATAGTCTAGTCTATAGTCTAGTCTATAGTCTAGTCTATAGTCTAGTCTATAGTCTAGTCTATAGTCTAGTCTATAGTCTAGTCTATAGTCTAGTCTATAGTCTAGTCTATAGTCTAGTCTATAGTCTAGTCTATAGTCTAGTCTATAGTCTAGTCTATAGTCTAGTCTATAGTCTAGTCTATAGTCTAGTCTATAGTCTAGTCTATAGTCTAGTCTAGTCTAGTCTAGTCTAGTCTATAGTCTAGTCTATAGTCTAGTCTATAGTCTAGTCTATAGTAAAGATTGTTCTGTCGTCTTGACTGTAGACAGTTCCATACCCTCTACTATACTGTTCTATAGCCTCAGCTATAGACTCGACTACAGACTGCTCTATAATTAGGGCTAAAGATTGGTCCGGAGGCAGGTCTATATTCAGGACTATATACTAGACTATAGATTGGTCTATAGTTAGGACTGTAGACTGGTCTATAAGCAGGACTATAGAATGGTCTATAGTCAGGACTGCACTATTGTCGGTACTATAGCCATGAATATAGAATATTCTACAGTCTAGACTATTGACTGTTCTACAGGCTAGACTATAGACTGTTCTATAGTCTCGACTCTATACTGTTCTTTAGTATCGACTATAATAGGTTCTATAGTCTCGACAGTAGGCTGTTCTGTAGTAGGGACTATAGTGGGGACCATATATAATTGGGACCATAAACCAGTCTGTAGTCAGGACTATAGACCAGTTTATAGACTTTCTTTCTTCTGTTTAAAGGTTAATTAATTTATAATTTTTGACTTAAGATTTATTCTAAATTTTCTTTCAAAAATTTTGTAACATATTCATTAAGACAAACAAACAAAAAATACAACAACAAAACTAAATAAATATTTATTGATACCACTCTGAGCCATTGATTGATTTTTACTATGATAAATTAAGTTTTAAGGCTTAAAACATAAAGCGTTGGTTTGAATTCTAATTTAAATGTAGTTATAATGTAATTTACAGTTACTAAAACTGTACGTTTTTTTTTCAAGACATGGTTAACTCCCCTCAAACGACGAAGAGTTTTCCTACAAGTTTTCGCCTTTGTTTTGGTTCCCACCACTTTCAAGTTGACGTGTTTTATTTTGTTTATTCAAAAAACAACAACATTTGAATTCATGCAGTCCATCAGTTAGTAGGTACGCAGTTTAGACTGTCATTTCGGCTTAAATGATTGCATACTTGTTGGACTTAAACAAAATTAACTTGATACGGGTATGAGTAAGAGAGAGAGAGGCTTTTTATAAAAGCTTTCCATGGTAAATTTACTATAGCTGTAAATGAGCATATGGCTTAGTTGCTAGACCTTTGTGTATTGTTTTTCTATGATAGCGGTTTTGTTATAGTGAAAATGTAGAAATTCCCCTTGTGTTTGTTGTTGTTTTAATGAAATTACTAATTACAATTTTGTTGTTGTTGCTATTGTTAGCATTTGTTTCTAACTTATAATTATGTGGAAATTAATGCTACTGTACGTGCGTGTTTATTTTTTCTTTTTTTTTGGTTTGTTGATTAACTTGTATTTTTGTTTTTCTAGTAGTAGTAGTTGTTGTTGTTTCATAAAAATTTATTATTAAAGTTTGCATTTTGTTGTTTTGTTTTTCTATTTACTTAATATTGCTTTAAATGACGTAAAACTATAAATCATTTTGAAGAACTGTTGCTTTAAAGCTAAATGTGGAAATTTATTTATTTATATCATCTGTTTTTTATTTATTGCACATTTTATATACAGTTGTTGCTTTAGCTTGTTGTTGTTTTTATTATAAATTATTAATATTTGTTTACAAATTACACCGTTATTAGTACACAGTACCAGTCACTATCAAAACAAAAGAAGAGTCTACATTAATTATGTTTTAAAGTTTTGTAATTAGATTTAATTTTTCAAAAATATTTTGTATAAATTTAATTTCAACTTACTGGTCTATAGTCAGGACTACAGACTGGTCTATAGCATCGTCCATAGACTGGTCTTGACTATAAAATGTTTTATAGTCTCGACTATAAACTGTTCTACAATCTCGACTATATACTGTTCTATAATCTGGAATATAGACTGTTATATATACTCGGCTACAGACTCGACTATAGACTGTTCTATAGTAACGACTATAGACTGTTCTATAGTCTCGACTATAGACTGTTCTATAGTCTCGACTATAGACTGTTTTATAGTCTCGACTATAGACTGTTCTATACTCTTGACTATAGACAGATCTATACTCTCGACTATAGACAGTTCTATACTCTCGACTATAGACAGTTCTATACTCTCGACTATAGACAGTTCTATAGTCTCGATTATAGACTGTTCTATTGTCTCGACTATAGACTGTTCAATAGTCAATAGTAGACTGTTCTATAGTTTCGACTATAGACTGTTCTATAGTCTCGACTATAGACAGTTCTATAATCTCTACTATAGACTGTTCTATAGTCTCGACTATAGACTGTTCTATAATTTCTACTATAGACTGTTCTATAGTCTAGACTGTAGGCTGTTCTGTAGTATGGAATATTGTGAAGACCATTTATAGTCGGGACCATAAACTAGCCTGTAGTCGGAACTATAGACCAGTTTATAGACTTTCTTTCTCCCTTTTAAAGGTTAACTTTAGATTAATTCTAAATTTCCTTTTGAAAAAAAACAAAGTTTTCCTTTTTACCAGTTGGACTAGTTTGAAAAGTTTTCAATAATGTAGGACTTTATGTGAGTGTTAGGTAGAAGAAAGCTCAAGAAAACTACTTTCGGATAAGGTAAATGTTTTTAAGAAATAAAATAACAAGTTAATTATTCAAACCTTTAAATATTCTACAAACACTTAGATTCAAAATGTTCGATTTGCTTTGATTGCTTACTGTAGGGTATTTGTCCAAATTTAAAAAATTTGTTCTATAAAAGTTGCCCTAAGAAGTCGACTTTTAAACAATATTATAAAGTTTTCATAATTTTAAAAGTCAAACTCAATAATTACATTTTTACAAGTTTTACTTGTTTGAAAATTTTTCAATAATGTAGGACTTTCTGTGAGTGCTGGCTGTAGGGTATTTGGGTAAATTTAGACAAAGTGTTAGGTAGAAAATAGCTTAAGAGGACTACTTTTAGATAAAGTAAAATGTTCTTAAAAAAGAGTTTTAAAAACAATTTTGTAAAATATTTCAAAATTTGTCAAAAAGTAAGATTTTTATTCAATGACTGACTAAAGTATTATTAACCAAATAAAGGAAATATGTGTGAAAAAAGTAGTTTTAAAAGTTAAACTTAAGTTTAAGTAAATTTCAAAATTCTGCTTTAAATTTAAAACTTTTGAAAGATAGAGGGAAGACATATTTGATTTCTGGCAACATGTATTAGTTAACATTTAAATGTGTTTTTTTTTGCTGCTTACCTATTTCCAAATCAATTTCAAACTATACAAATTAAATTTAATATCCCTTCATTAAGCTTTAGAAATCAGCCACAAACACAGCACGAAAATAATGAGCAATAACGAAATTTTTTAAAACCAAAACAAAAAAAAAAACATAGAAATCTACAAATGTCCCCTGTTAAAGACATGTTGTTGTTGTATTGTATTGTGATGGAAATGCAAATGAAATCAAACTTCAAATCTTCAAACTTAATACCTTAAAGCTAAAATTTTATAGAGTTTTCATAGAGGTTTAAAAAAGTTTTTCTTAAAGAAAAAAAAAACTGTCGAATGTGAAAAGTTTCTGTGTGTATGTTTTTTTTTTGGTTGGTATCTTTCCTTTAACCAAATGACATGATACCCAACTAATCCGTATAGCAGAAAAGTTGAAACAGAGACACAACATGCCATACTTGATTACAGTTCCACAGTACAGAGTACAATATTCCGTATAAATTGTTTAGACAAAATAATATGAAAAAAATAGAATTTGCATGAAAATTACCAAATTAAACGTGACACAACAATTTACGTTACGATTTCATTTTTTATTTTTTGGTTTTCTAGCAAACAGCTATTTAGATTTTGTTTTTTAAAAAATTTTCCAAACAATTGCAAAATTTTCATACGAGTTAAGCAACTAAAGTTTAAATACTAAAGAGTGAAACAAAAAAAAACTACAAAATATTTAAATTCTATTATAGTGTCATTGTTACAAAAAAACAAAAAACTAGCAGAAAGAAAAACAGGGGGTCTGAAAACGCTATAAACCTTTAGGGTTATGTTAATGGTTTTTTAGAATTCGACAGTTAAGTTGAGAAACTAACTGTTCAAGCAAATTATGAAACATGTCTGTTTTGTGGAAAAAAATCCCCGAAAAACACATTAAAGCTCAAAATGCGAAGACAATGATATCTTAACTTAGTAATAAAAAAAACATTAAAAGAAAATCTTGTATAGCCCATACTACTCCCCATCATGTGCTGCAACAAATAACAACATGCTGCTGCATGTCTGCTGCAAACAAAACACCAACCAAACACCTTTATAATCTCATATTTGCTTATGATTTGTTAGAATCATGAAATAATATGTTTTGTTTTTGTTTTCCTTTTAGCTTGTGGCATCTACAAAATTTATTTTTTGCTCACACTATAACAATTTTTTTTCCATTGTGCAATGAGACGACGACTTGCAATCAATTTTTAACTAATCATGCAGTTAGATGGATGGTTAGATAGGAGTTGAAGTAAAGTAAAATATCAAATATTATTGGGTATTTATAAGGAAAATATACGTTTTGTTTTTAGGTTAATAATACTGAGAGTTAAAAGAATAGGTTAACGGTTTAGAACAATTAATTATTTTTTTTACAACTTTTGAAAATCTTAATCGATTTGTATCAAAATTGGTATACATATTTTTAAAGAAAATGTTAAGCTTTTAAAATAATGTAGGAAAACGGTTAAAATTTAACTATAGACACCGCTAATATGGACTAAAAATTTTAAATTTTATTCCGTCAGTACTGCACGTAGGGTACCGTGACCAAATATTGACAAAATTACTCTTAAATGAAAGCATTAGGAGTCTACTTTCAGAAGATATAAAAAGAACTATAAATTCATATATTCAGACCATAGACTAATCTATATTTCAGCCTGATCTAAGGTTCAGACTATAGACTGATCTATAGTTAAGACTATAGATTGATCTATATTTCAGACTATAGACTGATCTATAGTTCAGATTATACACTGATCAATAGTTCAGAATATACACTAATCTATAGTTCAGACTATTCACTGGTCTATAGTTTAGACTATAGACTGATCTATAGTTCAGACTATTCACTGGTCTATAGTTTAGACTATAGACTGATCTATAGTTTAAACTATAGACTGATCTATAGTTCAGACTATAGACTGATCTACAGTTCAGACAATACACTGGTCTATGGTTCTGATTATAGATTGATCTATAGTTCAGACTATAGACTGATCTATAGTTCAGACTATAGACTGATCTATAGTTCAGACTATAGACCGATCTATAGTTCAGACTATAGACTGATCTATAGTTCAGACTATAGACTGATCTATAGTTCAGACTATAGACTGATCAATAGTTTAGACTATAGACTGATCTACAGTTCAGACTATAGACTGATCTATAGTTCAGACAATACACTGGTCTATGGTTCAGACTATACACTGATCTATAGTTCAGACTATAGACTGACCTATAGTTCAGACTATACGCTGATCTGAAGTTTCGACTATAGACTGATCTATAGTTCAGAATATATATTGATCTCTAGTTCTGACTATAGATTGATCTATAGTTCAGACTATAGACTGATGTATAGTTCAGACTATAGACTGATCTATAGTTCAGACTATAGACTGATCTATAGTTCAGACTATAGACTGATCTATAGTTCAGACTATAGACTGATCTATAGTTCAGACTATAGACTGATCTATAGTTCAGACTATAGACTGATCTATAGTTCAGACTATAGACTGATCTATAGTTCAGAATATACACTGGTCTATGGTTCAGACTATAGACTGATCTATATTTCAGACTATATATGGTCTATGGTTCAGACTATAGACTGTTCTATAGTTCGGACTATACACTAATCTGTAGTTTCGACTATAGACTGATCTATAGTTCAGATTATAGGCTGATCTATAGTTCAGACTAAAGACTAATCTATATTTCAGACAGTAGACTGATCAATAATTCAGACTATGGACTGATCTATAGTTCAGACTAAAGACTAAGCTATAGTTCAGACAGTAGACTGATCTATAATTCAATCTATAGACTGATCTCTAGTTCATTCTATAGACTAATCTACAATTCAGTCTATAGACTGGCCACGAAATCCTTAAGTTATGAAATTATTGTCAAAAGCTTTCTATATGTAATTGCCTTAATATCAGAGTCAAACAAATCAATTAAATTTTTAATTAATACAACAAAACTTGTAATTCCAGCTAATTTTTACATTTTTATCAGTGTATTTAGAAAATAATCTTGTGGTGTTTAGTTTTTTTTTTCTCTATTACACTGCAGCTTTAATTTCCAACAACTCAATCAGAAATTGTAACTATTTGTTGTTTGTAAATTTCTCCGGTATTTGTTATTATTGTGGTAGCTTCCAGTATCATATTTGTAAGAGAATAACAACAAAAAAACACATATTCATTACAAAAATGCAAAAAAAAAGTTAAAATTTTTGCTGTCAGTAACTACATCTCAATTATATTTAGCATTATGGCAATTTTCAATATCATCATCAATGTCTGTAGCAGCAGCAGCAACAGCAATAGCTTTAGAAACCACAATACAATTGCTGGCAATATTATACTTGTAGTATAGGTATTCTAAGAACAACAACAACAACATGCCATGGGAGTACCTACTGTAGACGTACATCTATCTCTATGAGCTTAGTAGATTTAACAAATTTTTCGTTGCTTGCATGCGTAGATTAACATTTGTTTATTGGAAGCCTTACTCCCAGCAAATAGTGGCAGTAGTAGTAACTTATTTGTACACGTTTTGTTGCAGTTTTTGTTATTTCGTTTCTTTGTAGTTTTTTCATTTTTCTCTTAATCATAAAAATAAATGTGTTTAAGTGACCTCAGGCCACTTCTTATTTTTTTTCTTCTTGTTGTTGTTGTTGTTCATAATGAAAAAAGATACTTTAAGTAAGTTTAGTTTGTGGCATGCAACAATATGATACTACTACTTTTAGCTGTAACTGTTTATTATTCTTATATTTAGTTTAGTTTTTTTCTCTGTTTCTTCTTTCTAATAAAAATGACCTCGCGTCTGTTAAAGGTTTTGATTTTGAAAAGTTTTAGGTTTTTTTTTCTTTGGTTATAAAATTTTCCTTAAATTATGGTTTGATTTGTGTTGTTATTGTTATTTGTAAAAAAATAGAAAGTTTGTTGTTTAAGTTTTTTTCTGTTTGTTATTTTTCTTAAAAAAGAAAATGTGGTCAAAATTATTTTTATTATTATATAGGATTTGTTGTTTTTTTATATTTTTGGTTTTTCTTAATGCACGTGCAACAATTATTTTGTTGTTTTTGTTATAAAACCAAACCAAAACATTCATTATGATTATTTCTTCTTATAAATAAACTTTCACTTGTTAATAATTTTCATTTTGAAAACAATAAAAATCATAATTTAAGCAGGAAATAATCAGATAATTGCAGCGTATAATGATTATTTTCCAGCTTTTTCTATATTCAATTGTTGTTGAAATTTTTTTTTAAATTGAGTTTGGCAATTTGTTATAAACAAAAAAAAAAATTTAATTCATTTTTTCCTTGGTTCATTTAAAGTTTTAACGAAAGTTTAAATGCATTAACAACAAACTATTAAAGCAAACGTAACAAAATTCCTTATTTATAAAAGCTTTTTAGTAGAGCTTTTAGCATTAAAATATTTCAATGAAATTATAATTGATTTTTATGAACTATACAATACTAAAACTTATACTAAAAGCTTTTTAGTAGAGCTTTTAGCATTAACATGTTTCAATTATATTTTAATAGGTTTTTTATGAATATAGGTAAAGCTTAAGATTTAAGCTTAAAGTTAAAAGCTTAAAAGTAAAGCTTTCTGAATATTATTTCATAAATTGTTGTTTTTCAATATTCTTATTCTAATAAAATCTAAAAATTACAGTTTTTAAATTACTGATGCTATGGCAAATAAACTTTGTTATGTTAAAAGCTTCAGAAAAAAGCTTTCAAAAAATTATTTCATAAATTAGTTCATCAAAATTCTAAAAAAAATCTAAAATTGCAAATGATTAAAACTTTAAAAACTATTGACGCCAGGAAAAAAAAACTTTATTACATTAAAAGCTTAAGAAATAAGATTTCATATTATTATTTCGCATATTGTTGTAAGGAAACTTTACTGAAAATATAAAAAGTTTAAAAATTTTCTTCTCAAAACATATTACAAATGTTTACAACTTTTAAACTACTGAAGCAATCGTAACACAACTGGTGACATTAAAAGCTTTAAAGTTAAACATTCATTGTATTATTTCGGAAATTGGTTTATGGAAAAATTTTAATAAATAAAATTTTCAATTTTCTATTTCTAAAAAAAGCTCAAAATTTTAAATAAAATTAACCTTTGCATTAAAAGCTTTAAAGTTAAGCTTTCATTGTTTTATTTCGAAAATTTGTTCATGTAAATATTATCTGACAAACTAAACATTTTCAACTAATTATAGAAAATTTATTTGCTCAACTTTAAGTCCTTTGATTAGCTTTGAACCTTAAATAATATGAAAGCTTTACTTTAAAGCTTTCATATACATTGTTTTCTTTTAAGATACACATTATTTCTTGAGTGTTGAAAAACAAATTTGATATTTGATAAGATTAAAACCTGAGCTTTCAGAATGTTAATTGAAAGGCTGGAAAATTATAACAATAAGCTTTCGCTAAGAAGACAAAGTTGTGAACAAATTAAAATTTAATAAATCAGTCTTAAATTACAACCAAAACTTAAAACCTTATGACTGCTTTAAGCCGCATTTGCAGTCGACCTGTCAATATCTTCAAATTTTCTAGATTTTAAGCTCGAAAACTTTTTGAACGAAATTTTAAAAGCTTTACATCTTAATATCTCATTTATCTAGTTTTGAAAGTTTTATACTCTCTCCCTTTCAAATATTAAAAGCTTTACAGATTAATTAATTTTCGGCCTGAATTCTGATTCTATTCATTTAAAAGCTTTCAGATTTATTTTCACAAAAAAAACATATTTTTAGTTAAATTCTTTTTACCTTGAGTTTGTTGTAAAAATAAAATAAAAAAAATCTTAATACTTTTCTTTTTTTTTTGTGAAATTGTGTAAAAATGTAATATTTTTTTCACTTATTTTTAAACAAATATTTCATTTGTTTTTAAAACATTCTTTTTTCTAAAAAACAACGAGTAAATTTTCCGTTTTGCTAAGAAATTTAATTTAATATTTATTTTTTCTCGTCTTGAGTAAATTTTTTTTAGATTAATAGTTTCAACTATTCGTGCATATCCGTGTATATAATATATGGCAAATTTTTACAAAATAATAAGAAAATATTTCTAGTATTTAAAGAAAATAAAAATACATTTGAATATTTATTATGTTAACAAAATTGTAAGAGAAAAATTTTTAATAATTTTTGAAAGCAATATTTTCAAAAAAACCCAGTTTAATTAAATGCAATTAAAAAAAACACTTTGGGGATTTTTTTTTTAAATTTCCAGATTTCTTTCTTAAGGAATTTCCTTAAGATTCAAATTACTGGAATTTCCCCATTAAAGTTTGAACTAAAATCATAAAACTCACTATATTAATTAATTTGCGTGGAATCCCCTTTAATCATACATATTCCTCTTTTTATTGATTTGTTTTTTAGCAAAAAAACAATAATCAAATAATTTTGTTTTTTAAACAAATAATTCTGTTAGTACATTTGTTGTTGTAAGGAGATAAATATTTGTTTACAATTTTTGCCATTAATAAGAAAATAACAAAAACAATTGTGACAATAACAAGCAGCAAAACTGGACAAAAAACGTTAAATTACGTTTGTGGTTTTTTACGTCACCGGTTTATTATTATTTTATTTTTTTTACAATTTATTTATTTTTTCAGTTGTAAACAACATGCATGCAAGTTGTTGTTATTGCTTAGTTTTTTTCTTATTATTGGTATTTCTTCTCTTCTTAATAATGATTGTAACCATTTTCTCTATGTTGTTGTGCTGGTTTTTTGTCTCTATTACACAGTTGACTTTTATTTTTTCTATTTGCTTTCATTGCATGACAATAGAGGGAAAAAAATTACAGCAACAACAATGACAACAAGTCAAAACAAGAGTATGTAATTCGGGAATACTCAAAGTGCTGGGTGTCATTCTGATAGCGAACACGGCAGTCACTTTTCAAAGGTGCACTCAAGTAACAACAAACCGAACGAACTAACGAACTAAAACGAATAACTAACACTAAAAGAACAACCGAACAACAACGACGAACGAAAACGAACGAACGAAACGAAAACGAACGAACAACGAACAACGAACTACTAACGAACGAACGAACGAACGAACAACAACGAACGAACGAACTAACTAAAGAACGAACGAACGAAAACGAACGAACGAAAAAACGAACGAACGAACGAACGAACGAACAAAACGAACGAACGAACGAAACGAACGAACGAAAAACGAACGAACGAACGAACGAACGAACAAAACGAACGAACGAACGAACTAACTAACGAACGAACGAAACGAACAACGAAACGAACGAACGAAACGAACGAACGAACGAACGAACAACGAACGAACAACGAACGAACGAACGAACTAACTACAACGAACTAACGAACTAAAGAACGAACTAACGAACGAACTAACGAACGAAACGAATAACGAACGAACGAACTAACGAAAAACTAACGAAACGAACGAAACGAACTACGAAGAACGAACTAACTAACTAACGAACTAACTAACTAACACGAACTAACTAACGACTAACTACTAACTAACGAAACTAAACTAACTAACTAAACGAACAACGAACGAACGAACGAAACGAACTAACGAACGAACTAACTAACTAAAAACTAACGAACGAACTAACTAACTAATAACTAACTAACCTAACTAACTACTAACTAACTAACGAACGAACGAACTAACTAACTAACTAAACTAACTAACTAACTAACTAACTAACTAACTAACAATAACTAACTAACTAACTAACTAACTACTACTAACAACTAACTACTAACTAACTAACTAACTAACTAACTAACTAACTAACTAACTAACTAAATAACTACTAACTAACTAACTAACTAACTAACTAACTAACTAACTAACTAACTAACTAACTAACTAACTAACTAACTAACTAACTAACTACTAACTACAACTAACTAACTAACTAACTAACTAACTAACTAACTAACTAACTAACTAACTCACTAACTACTAACTGGGAGATAAAGTAGACCTGAGGTTCTATATTGAAGACGGATTAGAATAAATATGGTGCCCCGACCCTTAATATATCTACCAACAGCCAGAAGGCATTTAGGGCGATATGAGGTGATAGGGAAGGGAGCTCGAGTGCTTAAGGGAAGTGAGCTCGAGGCAGTTAACATGATAAACGCAAAACCTTTCCTTTTAAAAAAAATATTATTTTTTTTCCCCAAAAAAAGTTTCAGAAACTCTGTTCTAATCCTAGATTGTTGTAGTTGTAACAGTCGTAGTCATTGCAGCATTTATAATGTAAGAAAAAAGTGATTGCATGTGCAAAAATTAAAAAAAAAAAACTTTATACCGGCATTTATTTTTTTATAGAAAGTATTTATTTATTTTTTTTGTTTGTTGTAATTATTGTTATTGTTGTTGGATATGTAACGTGTAGTTAAATATTATTGGTAAATAACTAAACAATATTTTTTATTGTTTAACTAACACTACTACTACTGCTACTAGTAGTTGATAGTTGTTGTATTTTTAAATGATTACTAAAACAAATACAACTACAACAACAACATCATGTGTTTAAACAATTACACTAATGCCTGTTACATGATGGCATGTTTGTATTGCTTACAACGCTGCTGTTAGCTCTGCAAGCAACAAATGCAACCTGCGGACCAAACAAAAATGCAGATGTATTAACTAGTGTGGCAAGTAGTAGTAGTACAATTTGCTGTTGTTTTTTAATGTTATAACAAATTAACACTAATATTTGTCATTACATCATGAGAATTTTTATTTTTTTTATAAAAAATTATTTTAAACAATTTTTAAATAAATTTATGTTGATCGCCTATATAATTAAATAAATTTTATTTAATTACTAAAATCATATAAAAATCTAGTTTAATTTTATTTCTGTAAATGTCAAACCAAAAAAAAAGTGGTTATATTTCCTGTTTTAGTTAATTATTTTTTTAAATGTTTATTTTATTTATTACTTTAGCTTGAGATTTTCTTAAGACCTCTGTACATAAACACTTCATATGTTAGTTTTAAATCATTACCGGATTTTTTTTTTTTAAATCTTAATCTAGTTTTTTTTTTTATATATAAAATGATTCTAACTTTCGCCTGTTTCGTTGCAGCAACGACATACATACATGTCGTTTCAATTATTAATTAACAAGTTGTTATGAGGTCAACTAGTTTATTTGTAATAATTTTTTATTTTTTACTTTTTGCTTTATTTTTTTTTTTGCATTTAAATGCGTTTAAATGTTTAAAAATTTACAAAAAAAAGATTAAATGTTACACAGAGGGAAAAGGAAATATACACGCCTGGTACCTAATTGACACCAAAGAGTTTATATTTTTTCAATAACATACGTTGTCAAAATATATACATACACAATGTATTGTTGACAACGCAACGTTGTCAACATTGCTATAATTCGTTGTCGAAATCTAAATTTTATACACATCCGTTATATAAATGTTAACAAACGTGGTAAGCTCACTATTGGCAACGGATTGTTTGTCAGTAGTGAGCTTACCACGCTTGTTAACATTTAGACAACGGATGTGTATAAAATTTAGATTTCGACAACGAATTGTTGCAATGTTGTCAACATTACATAGTGGTTTTGAAAAATTATAAACAGTTTGGTGTCAATTTGGTACCAGGCGTGTATATTTCTTTTTCCCTCAGTGTATTTATTCAAAGATTGCTTTGAGGCTATAGAAATTTATAACATGGAAATGGAAAATAAATATATATTTAAATATGTATTTTATTAAGTAACAATGGGCGCCAATTACATCAGACCTTTTTAATTAACTTACATAGAAATATGTTAATAAATTGTGGAAAATATTTGCAACATAAAATGAAAAAAAAAAAACAAAATCTAGGATGTAATTATAATGAGTTGTGATAAGGCGGTTATAAAAAGCACAAATATTGTAATTTAAAAAATATGGTCTTTAAACTTAATTTTTTCATAAAGTTCATAAGAAACGTGATATTTTTTCTGACAAAAAAGAAATGAAATTTCCATTAATAGAGAAATTTATAAAAATATTTTCAAAAATACCTAAATATGTAGATAATTTTCTCTAAAAATAGAAATTATTTTAAAATTTTATAAAAATAAATGACAAATATAAATTTTTACAATAAATAAATAATTTTCAAAAAAATTAAACAAAATTATAGAAACAATTTCGAAAATTTTCCTTGAATTAAGAAATGTATAAAGAAATTTTTCTTAATTCAAAAATTTATGGAAATTTTCCAAAAATTAAAGAAAATTTTCTACAAAAAGAGAGAAAACTTTCGACAAATTTAAAAAATTTTTAATATTTAAAAAAAATATCTAATATTTTCTTTAAATAGAGAATTTTATCAAAAACTCTTAAAAACTAAACAAATTTTTCAAAAATTTTATAAAATCTAAAAAAAATTCTCGAAAATTTTAAAAAAAATAGAGAAATTTATGTAAAAGCTTGCCAAAAGTAGAGAAATGTTGCGAAAATTTGCTTTAAGATAACTTTCTACAAAATAAAATAAAATTATAAAAAACTATTTTGGAAATTTTCCTTAATTAAAAAATTTATGGAAATTTTCCAAAAATTAAAGAAAATTTTCGACGAAAAGAGAGCAAATTTATTAAATATTTTTTATATTTAAAAAAAAAAACTTTTTAAAACTAGACAATTTTTTCAAAAATTGGTTAAAACTAGAGAAATTTTTTCAAAATTATCTAAAATGAAGAAGAAAATAAAACAATTTTCCGCAAAATAGAGAATCTTATTAAAAATTTTACAAAAATAGATAATTAATTGAAAAATTTACACAAGTAATCAAATTTTTAGAAAATTCTTACAAAAATAAAGAAATTTAATCAAAAATTTTCATGGATAAAGATTTTTTTTCGAAAATGGTCTAAAAATAGAGAATTTTAATGAACATTTTTTAAAAAAGGAAAAAAATTTACCAAAAACGAAAAACTTTCTTTAAAATAGAAAAATTTATTGAAATTTTTTTTTTCGAAAAGTCGCATATCTCAGCAACTCTAATTAAAACAACTTTGACATCCCTATGAATAAATGGGAATAAAATGGGCAGCCTAGCTACAGTGGGCGTGGCACCTCCCATATAAAAAAAACCTCTTAAATTGATATATCTGAGGAAATATAATAGCTAAAGTCCTAAAATGAATGTTTAGGACATAAAATAGGCGGGCTAAAAAATGGTTCGTGGCACCTCCAATATGAATTAAATATTAATAAAATAATTCGTTTATCTGATAAATTATTTGAGATAATATTTTGCACAAAGTCCTTTAACATCCATGAGAAAATTTAGGATAAAAATGGGCGGATTTTCATAAGGGGGTCTTGGTACCTCCCATACGGATTGAATATAAATATTCAATAATATTATTAGAGCTAAAATTTTAAAATTTGTTTGCACCAGCTTTTTTGACATTCATGTACACATTTGTGTAATAAATTGACGGTCTAAATTTTGGGTGCATGGTACCTCCTATATAAATTAAATTAAAAAATTTGTGCATCTAGGAAAATATTGGAGTTAGATTCTTAAAATTTTGTTCAAAGAAGAAGAAGAACTTTAATATCAATTTGAACATTTGGGAGAAAAATGGGCGGACTGTTATTCGTGTATCTGAGTATTAGAGTTAGAATCTTCAAAAATCGTAAAGTGGGTTTTTTTTATCTATATAGACTTTAGGGTAGCAAACACAGTTTCTAAAATTTTCTAAAAATAAAAAAAGTTATTCAAAACTAGAGAAATTAATCGAAAGCTTTCTAAATCTAGAGATTTTTTTTAAATGTATTTAATATTAAAAAAAATTATAAAAAAATTTAACAATATGTGTAAAATGTTCTTAAATTGAGAAATTTTTGATAATTTTCCAAAAAAAAAAAAGAACTTTTTTAGAAATATAGAACATTTTTCATGAATGGAGAAATAAATAAAAAAAATTGCTTAAGCTAGAAAATTTTTTCCAAAATTGTCTTCAAAAAAAATTAAATTTTTTAAAAATTTTGCAACAATAGAGAAATTTATCGAAAATTTTCTAAGAAATGAAGAAAATTATCGATAACTTCCAAAAGTAAAAAAATTCATCGAAAAAATGTTCTTTGATGAGAAAATTTATCGAAAATTGTCCAAAGATATAGAATTATATCGAAAAATTTCTAAGAAATAGAAAAATTTTTCGATAAATTGTCTATAAATAGATAAATTTATTGAAAATCATTCTAAAGTAGAGAATTTTCCGAAAAATTTCAAAAATATAAATTTTTTTTCATTTTTCACTTTCTTAAACTAGAGACAATTTTAAAAAAAATTTACTAAAAATTTTAACGAAAAATAGAGAAATTTAAAAAAAAAATTTTCCAACAATAGAGAATTAAAAGATTTTTTGCAAAATAAATAAATTTATAGAAAATTTTCATTAAAACGGAAATTTATAGAAAGAAAATTTTTACAAAATAGAGAATTCTATGGAAAATTTCCCAAAAATTTTTAAAAATATCGAAAATTTATCGATAATTTTGACAAACATATCAGAAATTAAAAATAAAAATTATCAAAAATGTTCAATGAATGGGGAAAATTTTTAATAAAAAAGAAACCCAGAATTATTGTAAAAAAACTTTTTTTAATAGAGAACATTTTTGAAGATTTAATTGCTTGCTTTGCACTTCCACAGTAAGCTATTCTTGAGTTAATTGCCACTTTAATGACTACAAGTAATCTAACATGTAATCAATCTATTTTTCTTTTTACTTTTCTTCGAGAGTAGTTCTGTTTTCAAAAAATTAAATCAATAGTATAGTAAATTTGTTTTTATTTTGAATTCTTTTCTTTACGGTTTATTTAACCGTTTAATTGAACTAAATTTAGAAATGTTAAACATATGCAGCATTATCAGTTTGAAACCCCAAAAATAAATATTTATCTTTCATTGTCTTACATTATTTTTTTTCGATCCTAAACAAATTCATTACATATTGTGTAAATTTATTTAAGAACTTATATTATAAATAAATATATTAAATATTTATTTAGTTTTGTTACACTTAAGAGAAAAAAAGTATTGTGTAAATTATTTTTCTTTTTTTTTGTTTTGTAAATAAAAATTTTATTTCAAAACCACTGTAAAAACGTGTGCCATATTTTTTCTTGATTTCTTTCATCTCTTTTATAGGAAAAAAAAATTATTTTTATTTTCAATATTTACTTTATATTATTACAAATGCTGTTGTTTTATTTTTCAATATTGAAGGAGAAATGTATGTTAAAGAATATAAAATGAAAAATTATTTTTATTTTTTATTTTAAAACGCAATTTTTTTTTTTTTTTTAAAACCTCGTAAGGTTTTGAAAAATTGTAAACGTCTTGAATTTGTAAAGAAAAGTAGAAGACAACGATGTTGTTGTATTAAACAAAAAAACAATATCAACTATTCTTTATACATAGCAGAGTTGGATAATTGAGAATTATTGGACAAATTTTTTTTAAATTTATTTTAAAACAAATAAAGAAAATCTTTAAAAAATAAATTTCTTATAATATGATAGTAGAAGTCAAAAACTTTCAAATTTTAATTAAATCGTTAAAAACCGTTAACTATTTCAAAAGTTATGGAAACTTAAAAACATGACAATTGGTAAAGAAAAACTGAACAAGTAAATTTGTAAAACAATCTATTTTTTACCTCTAGCCTTAGATTTAGTTTTTTTTGAAGGAAGTCTTAATATTTTATTTGCTTTTTATCTTTAGTTTCCATCCCTGCAAAAAGAAAAACACATAAAATGTATATGCGTGTAAATATGCATGTACGTGAAAGTGTGTGCATTATTTATCTTAATATGAAATGACACAAAATTACAAACAATACTTAACTTCCGCATTGCATAAAAAAAACAACAAAAACAATTTTATTTATTTATTTTTTTTTTTGTGAATTTCTGTAAATAACAATAAGAAGAAGTGCATAACTAAGAACAAATTGTTATAAAATAACAACAAAGATTTTCAAATATGCTGAGATATTAAGTTTTTCATGATTTTCATCTTAAGTTTATGAAATTTTAGCATTTTTGCTTATTTTTCAAAAGATTTTGTTTAAATTATTATGTTTATTTGTTTAATGAAGTTTAGAAAATAAATTAAAAGTTTAGATTTCTTTTTTAACAAAACAACTACTTAATGGACTCTTTTAGAGTTAATACACTACTTAATGGACTGGTCAACAGATTAGATCATAAACTAGTCAGAATACTCGTTTATAGACTAGTCCATAAACCCACTAGTCAATAGACTAGTCCATAGCTCAGCCTATAGCCTAGTCAGTAGACTTGTCAATAGATCACTCCATTGACTTCTCCACAGACTAGTCGATGAACCAATCCATAGTCCAAAAATAGACTACTTAATAGATTAGACCGTAGACTAGTCAACAGACTAGTCAATAGACCTGTTAATAGACTAGTTAGTAGACTAGTCCATAAACTAAAGAAGTCAATTGACTATTTAGACTAGATAGAATAGACGAGAGACTTGTCCATAGACTAGTCCACAAACCAGTCAATCGACTAACCAGTAGACAGGGTAAAATGCTAGTCCATAGACTAGTCCTAGTAGACTACTAAGTAAACCGACTAGTCAATAGACTTGTTAATAGACTAGTCAGTAGACTAGTCCATAGACTAAAGAAGTCAATAGGCTACTTAGACAAGATAGAATAGACGATAGACTTGTCCATAGACAAGTCCACAGACCAGTCAATCGACTAATCGGTAGACAAGACAAAATGCTAGTCCATAGACTAGTCCTAGTAGACTACTAAGTCCACAATAATGTAGTTTATAGACTAGTCAACAGATTAGTCGATAGATTAATCGTCTAGAAAGTAGTCAATAGAGTAGTTTAGAAACTAGTCGATAGACTAGTACACAGACTAGTCAATAGACTAGCCACTAGGGTAAAAATTTCAATTCAATTAGACTAGTCAATAACCTAAGTCCAAAACTAGTCGATAGACTAGTCCTCAGGCTGGTCAATAGATTAGTCCACATACTAGTCGATATACTAGTTAACAGACTAGTCAATAGACTAGTCCACAGACTAGACCACAAACTGGTCGATAGCCTAGTCAATAGACTAGTCCACAGACTAGTCAATAGACTAGTCCACCGAAAAGTCAATAGACTAGACTATAGACTAGTCCACATACTAGTTCACAGTCAATAGACTAGTGCACAGAATAATCAACAGACTAGTCCACAAACTGGTCGATAGACTAGTTCAGAAACTAGTCTACAGACTTGTCCACAGACTATTCAATAGACTAGTCAATAGTCTAGTCCAAAAACTAGTCGATAGACTAGTCCACAGGCTGGTCAATAGATTAGTCCAGATACTAGTCGATAGACTAGTCAATAGACTAGACTACAAACTGGTCGATAGCCTAGTCAATAGACTAGTTTACAGACTAGTCAATAGACTGGTCCACAGCCTAGTCAACAGACTAGACCACAAACTGGTTGATAGCCCAGTCAATAGACCAGTCCATAGACTAGTCCACAGACTAATCAAGTCAATACACTAGCTAATAGTCTAGTCCAGAAACTAGACTAGTCTATATACCAGTCAACAGACTAGTTCACAGTCAATAGACTAGTGCACAGAATAATCAACAGACTAGACCACAAACTGGTCGATAGCCTAGTCAATAGACTAGTCCACGGACTAATCAACAGACTAGTCCACAGACTAGTCAATAGACTAGCCATTACTGTTGTCCAGAAACTAGTTAATAGATTAGTCAACAGACAGTGAAAAGACTAGTCTACAAACAGGTCGACAGCCTATTCCATAGACTAGTCAATAGACTAGTCCACAGACTAGTCAATATACTAGTAAATAGACTAGTCCACAGACTAGTCCATAGACTAATGACTAGATAAAACAACAGGCTAGTCCATAGAACTCCCTTGTTTGGAAGCCGAGTAAACAACAATTAATACTTAAACTGTTAAACAACTTAGGAGAGAGAAAAAATCGTTGCTCTACGAACACAATTTAAAGCCATTTTAATTTATGAGGGTCATTAAATTTACATTAAAGTCATAAAACTCTCTAAATTGACTTATTCTTTTTTCATTAATTTCCCATTGATTTCAAGTTAGAAAAACAAAAAAAAAAAACTCTCCAATGAAAAAGAGTGTAAATTAATAGACAAATTTGTTATTTACGATCAATTAAAAGAGTGAGTAAGCATTTCGACACAAAGAGAAGTATTTAGCTGTCAAACTTGACTCCCTCAAAACTAAGAAAACCCCCCTCCAGTTTTTTAATAAAATGAAATTTGATGTCATAGAGAAAATGTAATAAAATAAACAGCCACACCCGTTTTTTTTTTTTGGGGTTTAAAAGCACTTTCAAGCTGCCGGTTTGACAAGTTGTCATAAATACAAATGTTGGACTGCGTACTCCATGTAATAATTGACTTTTTAATTTATTTTTTTTTTTTAATAAAAATATATTTTGATTTCTTTTTTATTTAAAAGCTAAGTTTTTTGCGCTTGATTTGATTATCAATTAAGAACGTGGCCGGCATTTGTGTTGTCGATTCTTTGCTGTAAGTTAATCATAAAAACGCTTGTTCGTGTCCATTTTTTCCGCTTTGTATTGTAATGATTTTTTTTTTTTTTTTTTGTTTTTCATTTGAATTTCTTTGAATTTAATGTTAAGCTTTAAATGAATATAAAAATTACAAAAAAATTTGCTTATCATTCAATATTATAAACTATTTTGCTTTCATTTAACTATGGCGCATTAAGTAGCGTCGCGACGTCTATGAAATAATTTAATAATTTTTTTTGTTCGTATTTATTTTTTATTATTGTTATTTTATACTATCAATTGCATAAAGTTTTTTTTATTTGTATTTATTTATTATTTATTAATTTCTATGTAGTTGTTGTTTATTTTATGGTTGAAATTGCATTTCGTATGACAAAATGTTATTATATTTTTCTTTTTTTATAAAATTTATATTTTATTTTAATAGACCATTATTAAAACAATAAAATTATTGAGCATCTAATTGTGTATAAGAAGATGAAGAAGTTTTTAATGATCGTTTTGGTCGATTAGAAAAGTTAATGGTTCATGGTAAGGCTATACCAACAGAAGAGTGGATTGTAGGCAAAAGAAATAGAAATTTTAAAAAACATAAATAGCTTTTCTTTATAAGAATATGGTTTCTATAACTTAATGGAGGTTTAAACTATGATTTTGTAAGACTCTTTTTGTGGGAAAAGAAAACATAGATAGAGAAATTAATCAAAAGCTTTTAAACCTAATTACAAAATATTCAAAAAGTTTCATAGTTTACAGATTAAGCTAATTTTGTTCATTCTTTAAACCACTTTAACGACTTTTCAATTTTATTGATTTTAAAGCTTTTGAAGAGCTTAACAAACTAACTATGAACTGAACTTTATGAACTTTAACTTTCAATACAGTTTCTGCTTATGGCTTGAAAGTCTTTAAGAGCTTTCGATCTTTATATTTAGAAAATTTTCGGAGAGTTAAATATACTTAACTAGAAGAAAAATATTGAACTTCTTCGCCAATATACAAGGCTAATAATGATGATCTTGAAACTTTAATACTGAGAGCTTTTAAAGAAAGCTTAATTAATGAAAATAAAAGCTTTAATTTATGATTATAGTGTTTCGGTTTGGATAAAAATGATCAAAATTAGTGCGTTAAACTTCTGCTGACTTCTGCAATGAATATTTTGAAAGCTTTTGAAGAACTTAAGATGTTGTCAACAAGATTAACTTTATGATCTTTAACTTTTAAGCTACTTCGGCAATAAATATGTAATTCTAATAATGATGAACTTTAACACTAAAAGCCTTTGAAGGGAGATTAATTAACGAAAAAAGCTGAATTCTATGATTATTGTGTTTTTGTCTGGGAGAAAATAACTGAATATTTTAAAAGCTTTTGAAGAACTTAAGATGTTATCTACAAGATGAACCTTACTCTTAACATAAAAAGCTTTTAAAATTAAATAAAAAGAGCTTTTGTGGAAAACTTAATGAGTAAAATATTCGACGATAAGTGTGTAAAGTTTTGTTTAGAAAAGAAAATGTCAAAATATATTAAACTTTTTTGCTAAAAGTTTAAACGTTCCTAAGGACTTTCGCTTCTAACATTTTGAAATCTTTTGAAAACAACAAATACATATATTGAAGCTTTTCAAAAAGAACTAAGTTTCAAGAAACTTAATGTCTTTCAAATTGTAATAGCTGAAGCTTTTTGTGAAAGCTTAATTAACAAAATAAGCCTTAAGTATTTTTCAAAAAGTCTGATAATTTTTGTCGAACTTACAAAATATTGATTGGAATTTTGAAATTATGATAAAATTTTGAAAACTTGTTTTCTGAAAGCTCAGCAACCGTTTAAGGATTGTTAAAATGCAATACTTAAAGCTTTTTAAAAGCTTAATTTAACTAAATAAGCTATAAATATTCTTTCATAAGTGTTGACCTTGGAAGAACTAAATAAACTTACCACAAGTTTATCTAGAAGGTCTTATGGGGTGCTTAATGTAAGTAAAAGCTCTTTTTAAAGATTAATTAACTAGAAGATCGGTCTATTGACTGCTATATGTCGACATGTCTATAGATAAGTTTATGAACTAGTTTATATTTACCAAAAAATTTAGCTATAAGCTTTAATATCTAAAACTTAGTTAAATTAATAAGTTAAGCTTAGTAAACTTTAAATATTTTGCTAAAAGTTTTGTAGGACTTGTACTATCAATATCTCGAGCTACTCTATTAAGAAATTATTTAAAGATTTCTGAGTTTTAAGTCCAATATTAAGCTTTAATGAAGTCAAAGTTTTATGAAATCAAAATCATAAAGAATTTTTCTCATCTTTCTCTCAACTTCTAGTGATGGTTAAAATGCTTTACCTAAAGCTTATTTGAAAAGCTTAATTTAACAAATAAGCATTAAATATTCAATAATATTCTTAAGCTATTTCTTGAAAGTAAATGATTTAGAAGATTTCCAAAGAATTGTTCTAAATATGAAAGAAATACATACGGACTTTGATTTTCAAAATTTAAAGCTTTCGTGAGAGAACTTAAAGAAACGAACTTTTATATAAATTTCAGAAATTATAGAAAATTTCCGATAATTTAGTTGATGACAAAGTTTCTGAAAGACCTGCAAACTGTTTAAAACTTCCCGCAAACACACACCCTGCTCTTCACCATCACCAACTTTCAATATATAACTTTAGCTCCGGTCCAGTAAAACTTAGAAAACCAAAGCTTAATGTCAGTCGTATAAATCAAGGTGACACTTGGATAAAGTATCGCCTATTAAGATGTCAATGTAAAAGTAAACAAAGTTGTTTTTGTAGAACAACATTTTCAACATTGTTGCAGTTAAAACCAGAAAAACTGATTTTTATTTTTCAAAAAACATTTAACAATTCCCGTCTATTTATCATTTTAGCTGCGTTATCGAGTTGGCAAATATGTAACTAGACTGCAATAATTGTTGTTATTTTCTCGCTATTATAATTATAAATTCTATAGAGTGCTAAGTACATAAAAATAATAATAAAATTAGATATGACTATCTATGTATTAGAAAAAAAAAAACTATTTCAATATTTATGCTAAGTCTGTGTATAACTAACGTTTACATGTCACTTTCATTATACTTCAGCGTTAATGTATAATCATATAAATAGTATAAATGTAAATATAATCATGATTCCCGGTCTGGGTATTTAAATTTAACAGTATTAGTTAACCATAGATAAGATAACTACATATTTTGCGACGTAATTTTTGTTTAAATATTATTTTATTTTTTTTTTATAAATTACATTTATTTATTTAGTTTCTATTATTGTTTTAATAGGAATTATTTTTTATTTAACTATTATATTCGCATTTTTTATTATTGTTTATTTAAAAAATTTGCATAATATTCGCATTAAATTATGTAAAAAATGTATTATTGCGATTTCTAGAGTTTTCGAAAACTTACTTTTGTTGTGGCGTTGTCGATAATGGCACCTCAATACTGTGTGATGGTTTACGCCTGTCTCCACCCATGTCGGCTAAACGTGCAAAATCTGTATCTCGATCCTGATCGGCTAAACGTGCTGAGCGTCGCGATTCTAGCAGACGCACTTCTTCTAAACGTTTTTTCAATTCAATGGGTTCCTAGTAAAGAAATTGGAAATTTTGAGAAAATTAGTTAAAGGTTAAGGGAATTCCTTTTATTTAAAAAATTTAATAGTTAGGGAAGATCTGTATAAAACTTTAAGTGTAAAAATATGGAACTGGTTTCGCAAGAGGAGTATAAGGTTTTATTGTTTACTACTAGCTGACTCTAGTACGCGTTATGGGCCCAAATTTTGCCCTATATTTTTATACATGTAATGATTTAAGTACCCCTAAAGCTTAAAAGCTTTCAGTTTAGCGGTTTTGTACAATTATACTTATACGATCCGAAGTTTATCGGACAAACGTTATACTTTTACTAATAAAAATTATATAGTTATTTCCCGATTACTTAAAAGACATAAATCAGCTAAAAATGTTTGAAAGAAGCTAAGCAAAAGCTTTTTAAACTTTTAGCTTCAACATTTTTATTTGTGACGATTTTGAATAGCTAAATACAAGAAAAATATAGATATTTCAGCAAAAATCTAAGAATTTTGATACTTTAATCTTGAAGACCTTTCCACTTCAATACATAAAGATTTGTGAAAAGCTTAATTAGCAAACACAAGCTTTAAATAACAACAGGCCCGATAGAAACCTAGGAATATTTCTATGGATTTGACTAACTAACTAACTAACTACTAACTACTAACTAACTAACTAACTAACTAACTAACTAACTAACTACTAACTAACTAACTACTAACTAACTAACTAACTAACTAACTAACTAACTAACTAACTAACTAACTAACTAACTAACTAACTAACTAACTAACTAACTAACTACTAACTAACTAACTAACTAACTAACTAACTAACTAACTAACTAACTAACTAACTAACTAACTAACTAACTAACTAACTAACTACTAACTAACTAACTAACTAACTAACTAACTAACTAACTAACTAACTAACTAACTACTACTAACTAACTAACTAACTAACTAACTAACTAACTAACTACTAACTAACTAACTAACTAACTAACTAACTAACTAACTAACTACTAACTAACTAACTACTAACTAACTAACTAACTAACTAACTAAATCACGTGTTTTTACTTCAGTAAATGTCTAACATATTGACACCTATTTTAAAAAAGATCCCTTGCAAAGGTCGTTTTGTGGACCAAATGGACAGAGCGAAAAAATTTGAAAAATGTCGAAACCCTGAGATCAAGTTAGACGTTCCTAAAGGATTAAGCAGCATTGAATCTGACCTCAGATTTCAAATCTGGGATCTGAAATATCGTGTAATGAAATTTCAGAAAACGATATTTTGGCCCTTTTTGAGACGTTATAACTGCTCGATGTTAACTTTATTTATAAAATGTTGTATGCCATGAAAGTTCATTCTTTCAGCTTTAATTTAAAGTCTTAATAACTCACATATCTTCTTTCCTCTTTGAGATATCTTCACCTTGATATAACAATAATTGCGCTAGATTCGAATTCATTGGGTTTTAATTCTTTAGAATAGGCTCTGGTTTAAAAATTTGTCGGTTTGTGTAATCTAACAAATTTTGTTTATTATTTTTCTGTAATTACTTAGAAAATTAGGGAATTCTCGATAATATTTTAAGAAACTTATTTTTTTGACAAATTAAATAGAGATCAGTATTAGCAATCGCTAGTATTGAACTAATCACTCTTTGAAAAATGTTCTTTTTAACTTTTACCCTATTAAGTACAGTAATAGGCATCATGTGAGAGGTGTGCCTAGCAAAATAGTTGCTCATAGGATAATCTAATATGTAGACCATTCATTCGAGATACATATATCCAAAAAATATGATACAAATGTGTTTTAATCATTTATTAACAGGATTTGTTGAATTTTTCTAGTCGAATAAAAAAATATTAATAAAAAAATTTTTAAATTCTTTTAAAAAGCGAAACTTATCTTTTTATCAAATATTTTTCTTTTTAAGTTTTTAATAGATATTTTTACACGTATTTCCAAAAACATTAAACATTTTGTTAAATTAATAATTTTTCGCGAATACTCGAGAGTTACTGAGAATGCTTTAGGAATGTAATCACGATTTTATGCCGAAAAGTTTAAAAACTTCGGGAAACAAGGTTTTCTTGAAGAATTTAACTTATTTATTTAGCAGATATATGTTGTTATATGTAAGTCAATTAGGTCAAACTTTTTGAACAGTTTGGTTTTAATAATTTTATATAGGTCACTCGATAGCATTCATTTCTTTAATTCTTTTTTATATAATTTTTTAGTTAATGTTTTTGAAAATATAATTTTTTGTTTTTTACTTTGTTAAGAAAACATTTTTCTTTTAGTTTTTTTTATTAATTTTATTAATTGTTAATCACCTGTTGTTTTGCTGAACAAAAAAAGGGTTGAATTCATTACCCCTTTTTTTAATATTAATTTTTGTTAATTAACTGCAATTATGTTTTTTTCTTTGAAAATAAATAGAAAACACTTTTCAAATATTTTCTTTAGATATTTGTTTTAAGTTTTTAAATAAATTTTATATTTTTTGTAATTTAAAACACTCTCACTTAAATTTTCTTTCAAAATTATTTAATTTTCTTTAGGTATTTTTTTATTATAAATTTATATTTTTCAATAATTTCTTTTTTAAATATTTGTAGGCACAAATAATTTTTTTTTGTATATTATTAACAAATTTCTTTTGCTTTTTAGCGTTTATTAGTTAATTTATTGTGTTATTTAAATAATTTATATTTTTTTAAGAATTTCTTAAAATTTTTTTTGTGGTTTTCGGTATATTTTTAAATTTTATAGGCCATAAAGTGTTGGCACAGTTTAATGACACTGATTTTTTTTTTTTTTTGATTTTTTTTAAATAAAATTTTAAACGTTAAAGATTTTTCTTTTTTTTCTTTGTTTTGTATTTTCTTTAAATGATTTTCTTTTCTTTTATTTTATTTTAAATTTGATTTCTTTTGTTTTAATTTTTTTTGAATAAAAACTGAACCCGGCCCTATTGCCTTAGGTAGCCAGAGATTTTTTATTAACTGCTGCAGGTTTTTAAAAATACCACGCACACAAAAAAAATTTTTTTAAACAATTTGAATCTTTAAAATATTTTGTTTTCTTACTCACAAACACACACACTTTTTATACACTCACATAAAAGTAATAATAATAATAAAGAAGAAGAAAAAAAAAGAAATTTATATTTGTTGAATGTGCGTTAATTGAGTACAAAACACCGGCCGGTAGTCACGGCCCAAAGAAAACATTTTTAAAAAAGAATTTTCAAAATTTTGGGGATTTTTTTTTATATTTTTTTCTTTTTTTGTATTTAAATAACTTTTAAACTACTTTTTCAATTGTTTATAATTTTTTTTATAATTTTTGTTTTTATTTTTTAAATTTTTGCTGTTTAAAATTTTTCACTTCCGTTCTGAGTTGAAGTCCAATTTCAACTAAATTTCTCAAGTTTACTATCGCAAGTAAAATTGCAAATTGTTTATAGATTTTTTTTATAAGAATTTTGTTATTGTATTTGTATTTGTGCTTATTTTGCTTTGTTTTAAAACCATAACAAAGAAATTTTTTTTAACACTATTTTTTTTACGAATTTATTCACTTTAAAAACGTCATAACTTCAAATATGTCTTTTTTTAAAGGTGTTGACAAGATTTTAGGTTTTTTTTTATAAACAGAAATTTAAATAAATTAAACACTCTTTAAAACACTTCAAAATTTTATGCCTCAATAACTTAAAGATTTTTGTTTTCAAATTTTTTTCAATTTAAATAAATTTTTTCTTTAACAACTTTTCGTCTGCAGCCGGGTCTTATTTGTGTTTTTTCTGTTTTGTTTATTTCAAATTTTAATTTAAATATATTTTTTTTAAACAATTTTTCACAACAAAAATGCTGAGATGTCTACGGTTCGCGCGCGCATTCAAGAATGATTCTTTGAAATTCATATAAACGAGTCACTAGCTTTGTGTTTGGCTGTAGAACAAGATACACAATCACTCACTCAGTTCACACTCATACAACAAATTGTTACTACTAGAGGAGCGTTGTAGATACGTGCATACGTAGTAGTTGTTGTCGTCGTTGTCGTAATCGTTTGTTGTTTAGAGTCAGAGTCCGTTAGTGGGTTTTCGTGTTAGAGGCCCCTGCATTTGGTTTTATGTTGTTATTATTATTATTATTATTTATACTCTTTTACATCTAAGAGTGTTTTTTTTTTGGTTTTTTTGAAATCTAACAAATCCACTGTCCGCTCCCAAACCAACCTAAAATCTCCTAAAACTTACTCGTAATGTATTATAGAGTAAAGTTTTAGCAATTAGTTTATCTGTCAGTCTTTTAGCCAGTTTTATATTTTGATTTTTTCGCAGTATGTGTTGTTGTATCTTTAACGTTTGCCTGATATCTGGCTGCGTTTTCAATTGTTGTTGTAGTTTATGCTGGTATTTTTTTTGTTTGTTTTAACTGCAAAATTGCTCTTTGGCTCAAATCTCTTTTTACTTTTGTTTTGTTTTGCTATACTCTCTGTTTATAATTGAAAAAAGAAACACTCTTTGTTTAACTTCTCTTAAAATGTAAACACGTCCATAAAAACAGGGATGAAATGTTTAGAGACTTTGGTACTTTTTATTAAGGGTACTTTTTTTCTTATTATTAATAATCAAACGGGGTTTGATGTGAGAAAATCAATTAGAATTATTGTTTGTATTTGAAGCAAAACTAGTTTTTCTTCTCATTTCTCTCAATTAAGAAAAATATAAAAAATGGATTTTCTTATGTCCGAAACAAGTTCAGTTATATATGGGCCGGAGCTTCAAAATCGATTTTGGAGGTACACGACTGCTTACAGGAGAGAGCGAAGGTATTCATTGATAAAAATCGGGTGTACAACTCTATTGATTTACTAGAGCATCATCGCAACATGGGGTGTATTTCGATCGATCTACAATTCTATCGATATTACAATGAGTTCATCTGATATTATGGAACTTGTTCCCAAAATCCGTAAATTTTTACGCAACTAAAGTCTTTTTTGAAAGACACACCCGTTTGTAGTCAATTCTCCTATGAATCACACATTATAGGGAAAATTCATTGTTCAGCCGTAGCGTCTGTTTATGGAACAGACTTATCGCAGAGATATTCCTCACCACTTTCGATGTGAAAATATATCCACAAACACTATTTTCTCTCCCACAACTTATTTTCCTAGTTCCAATATAATACACTGCACGAAAAGGAGTCATCACCTGAGTGCTGGTCCAAGAAAAACGCATAGTGAGATAAATTAGTCTCTACGACTCTCGCTTACAAGATGTCGAAGTACTTTAGGTGAATACCTTCCTTGAAGACCTTATTTCATGGCGGTATTTTGTGCTGATTAGACTCAGCACCATCCCTTTGTGCTTCTTACACGCCGGTGGCCATGTACAGGCGCTTTTCTTCAGTACTCGAGCAATCTTATCTCTGACCATTGCTGCCCCGTCTGCTTAACTTCCGAGATGCGAATGGGATGGCCTCTTTTGAGTCGGCAACAGCACCTATATACGTATTCATTAGAACGAAACACAAATCCATCAAAAGCCGAAGACTTTTTCTTATTCACAGAGAACACATTATGGGAAATCTGCAATGAACAGAGTAAACCCTGAATAGATACGGTCAAGGAAGGAAAATTCAATGGTATCACTTGTATAAGATTCCTTGCATCCATCAGCATTCAATCCAGCCAACTTCTCATTCATCCGCCACACTCTCTCTCCGCATCTATATACACCATCCTGCATCATATACACTTGACACCAACTATTTTCCAACGCTTAGTCTCTCAGTCACTTCTCTGTGGGGTACCTGTTGTCTCAGCAACAGCATTATACCGCATTATAGGCTCTACCGTGCAACAATATTTTCCCGCGAATTTATGTTTAAACCACTACCACGTACACCCTGAAGGGGCCACTTCAATAATCAGGACAAGACAAACTCCGAAACTTTGACCTACCGGTTTCCGTTGTACCAGATTGACACCAACTCTTTTCCACCGCAAGGAAAGGCCGAGGATACATTTGAGTTTATCAATTTATAGTCCTGGTAGAGGCTTTGGTAGCTCCTCGCATTGCTGTAACACCAAGATAGGGAAGATCTTCAATCTAACATGCCCCGAGAGGAGCGCTCGCTAACAAGTTAATAGTTTTGTATGCCGTTTTGATACTTGTGGCCTATGTATTTGAACCTGGCTCTAGTGTTTGTTGTTCCGCTGTCGTCCCACCACACTACTACAGTTGAGTAAGTACAAGTCATTACCAAGTATTTGATTGGTATATTCTTTATCTCAGAGTAGCCGTTCTGTAACGATGGAAGCAAATAGTAGTCGGACGGGGTAAGATCTGGACTATTAAGCGGCGAGGGCAAATCATCCTAACCACTTCTTTATCAATAGTATTTAATAGGATCATACTATTTAGTCAGCTAACTGGGCGTTTTTCGAACAATGCTCACTTCAAGCGAATCGCCAGTATTCGGTAAAGGTTCCCTGACAAGGTCTGGCTATTAATACATAAGTTACTTTTGATCCCACCAAATATAGAGCTTTTTCTCCATGAATATTTGGCATTGGTGTCGTTTCGGTTGGTTCAAAGGGCTTCAAATCCAATAATCTTTTTCACTCTGGATTATTGTAATCGGTTCATTTTCCATTGCATGTCATGATTCGGTACAAAATTATTTTCTATTTCAGCGTGCAAAAATCCATCAAGGGTTCTTTGCTTTAACTTGTATGCTATCCAAATTTCCCGCTTTTGGGTGAACATTGCAGCTCGAAAATGTTTTGAAATAGTTGCTTGAACAGCTATTGGCGATTTTGGAACTCTTGTTAAGTTTGACAGCAATTTTCAGGAGTAATACGTAAAATTTTTTTCTCGCGATAACTCTCCCAAAGAGGGCGTTCTGAATCGATCGAAACAGACAATAATCGGACGGGGGAATGTCTGGATTATAAGGCGCGAGAGGCAAAGCTTCCTAGCCACTCATTTGGATCCATTGTTCAATAACTAACTGAGAATAAGTGAGAGATATGGTACTAAAGACTAAAGAGGATATGCCAACCCAATAACTCGGACTATTAACCCGCTTTCTTGAAAACAAAAACTTTCTTTGATTGCCGAATCATGTCCTTATCGGGAATACGATATATTACTATATAAGTGTCTGCAGCCACTGTCGATTTGCTATACAATGACTTTTCAAGTCTAATAATTTCGATAACAGATCCAGAACATTTTTAAAACGGATATAAGAAATTAACATGAGGAAAATTTAAGCATTATACCTTAATTCCGAAATGTTTTAACAATTTGTTGCCAACGAAAGTGATTTTCTGAAAGATGGAGGCAAGTAATTTTCTGAAGGGGACTTTGTATAGGGGCTAGGTTTAAATTATCCCCGCTCATTACGATTTTTGTATAGTTTCTACAACATTTAACACAATTATAAACTCAAAAGCCCTGTTTGGGCGATATGGTTTTATGGGGGCTAGGAGAAATAATGGACCTATTTTAACCATTTTCAATAGCCTTCCTCCTTGGGTCAAAAGAAGAGTATGTGAGTATGACTATCTTTAAAATTGTGACCTGTAGCGTGAGCACAAGGTTATCAAGGACTCAAAACTGATGGGCGGACATAACTTAATCGACTCAGAAAGTGATTCTGAGCCGATTGGTATACTTTAAGGTGAGTGTAGAACCAATATTTTTGGATGTTACAATCATCAGCACAAACTCATAATAAAGACACCTCCCCCCTCCCCTTTTATGGTGTAGGGTATAAAAACTTAATGTATTTCCCGATTTATAAATTTCTCAGTTTACAAGAAATTTCTGTATCTGCAGATATTTTTGAGAAAATTATAGATAAATTTCGATATTTATTGATCAAATTTTTAGACAAATTTCAAATTACTTTCCATATGTTTTCTTTGTTTGAAAACTATTACTAATTTCGAATTCCCCCACAACTTAGAGAAACACGAAACCTTTATTATATTTTATTTTAGAAACTGAAAAAGTACTTTTTTATATTTTAGTACCATTTCATATTTGTATGTATCTCTCTCTCTCTCTCTTTATATCTTTATTATTTAGAAAACATGTATCTGTGAGTTTGTTATTATTTTGATTTGAGGGTTTGAAAAGAAGAACGAAAAAAACATCTGTACTATACTGAAGGTATGCACATTAAAGGAGGAGGTGATTGTGTGTTTTCTTTTCACACTCACACACATGCAGCCAACCATCCACCAACTCATCGATATGAAACCAAGTGGTTTTTCCAACTAAAGGTTGGTTTAGTTGGCAGGCCTCCGGATTTGTTTACATCTCTCTTGAATTTTGTTTGCTGCAAAAACAAAAACACAACACATAGATATAAATGTACACACAGATACATACATATACAGAGCTATACGTACTCAAAATAAAATGAGGCTAAATTAGCACTCACTTGGCCTTGTACTTGTTTCATAATCGCACTCATTTCGAAAAAAAGTGCTTTACAAAAACAAAACCTATATAAAGTAGAAACAACAAAAACAAAATACAATTAGTAAAAAACAAACTGCAAAGCAAAAATTATCTAGCAAGTGCGCTGTAAAATTTAACTCAAATGTGCAGAAGAAAATCTAAAACAAAGTACAAACTCAAAGATACATATGAAGGGGGAGAATGAAGTTGGAAAAGAAAATATACTTTTTTAGGATAATTTTTTTTTATAAAAGTAGGAAAGTAAAGCTTTTAGAAAAAATTACAAAAATATAAAAAAGTTTTCTTTAAAAATTTGTTTTAATTAGTAAACTAAGAGCGTAACTTGAGTTTATTTTTCTTTAACTCTTGAGTTAAAGAGCTTTTGTTGTTGGTTTTATTTATTCAAATTAAAGCTCATGAAAAGTGAAATTAAGTTGTTTTATTTTTATTTTCTGTTTACAAGACGAACAGCAAAACACTCTCTTCGGCAATGTAAATCCCTCTCTCTCTCTTTTGCCCTTGTTGTTGTTGTTGTGAAGCTCTCGTTTATTTACATTTTTATAATGATTTCTCTGTTATGGTTACTCAGTTTTTTGTAAGCTTGTAAGTTGTTTTTTTTTGTGTAACTTTTAGTACGTTTGCGGAAAACTTTTTATTTTATAGATTTATGTGTGTGTATCTTTTGCTTGTATCTATGTGAGTGTGTGTAACTAACACTTTGTGTGTATCTTTTTGTGTATTTATACATACTTTTTTGTGTATATTATTTACAATATATTTTATCTAGTTATTATTACTAACTCTTGTTTGTTGTTATTGTTTTTTAATATTGCAGTTGTTGTTATTATTATTATTGTTGCTGTACTGCTGCTGTTTTTTAATATACCGGCATGTTGTTGTTTTTCTTTTTACGGTAATTAATATTTATACCCTGCAATTTGTTTTCACTGCTATTCACAACTTCCCACGTTTGGAATTTGTTTCTTTTTTTCATCTTCATAATTATTAAAAAAAAGAAAATATTTTCTTATTTTTTTTTTCTATATAATTTTGAAAATAATATTTTTTTTACACATGCGTGCATTATTTATGACTTAAATGCACAAATAATTTAAACAAAAATGTGTATTTTTTTTAAATAATAAATATTAAATACCAGCTTTTTGTGTGCGTGTGTGTATTTTATTAGTTATATGTATACATACACATAAGCTTTACATTACATTTTTTAATTAAATAATTTTTGATTTATTAACTCTTAACAGACACACTTGAATGCAAAAAAGTTATTTTCAACAAAGAAATATTTGTAATTTTTTAAATATTTTAAAAATTATTTAAAATATTTTACATCTTTTGAAACATTAATTACTTGAAGCAGGCATTTCGATAAGTTAATGAACGTTTTTTATTTTCAATTTAGAAACCTAAACACCAAATATGAAGTAGATCCAAATTCGACTAAAATTACATTTGAGTAAAATGAATAGCGCTACTTACTTAAACTAGACTATAGACTAGACTATAGACTAGACTATAGACTAGACTATAGACTAGACTTTAGACTAGACTATAGACTAGACTATAGACTAGGCTATAGACTAGACTATAGACTAGACTATACTAGACTATAGACTAGACTATAGACTAGACTATAGACTAGACTATAGACTAGACTATAGACTAGACTATAGACTAGACTATAGACTAGACTATAGACTAGACTATAGACTAGACTATAGACTAGACTATAGACTAGACTATAGACTAGACTATAGACTAGACTATAGACTAGACTATAGACTAGACTATAGACTAGACTATAGACTAGACTATAGACTAGACTATAGACTAGACTATAGACTAGACTATAGACTAGACTATAGACTAGACTATAGACTAGACTAGACCTATAGACTAGACTATAGACTAGACTATAGACTAGACTATAGACTAGACTATAGACTAGACTATACTAGACTATAGACTAGGACTATAGACTAGACTATAGACTACTATAGACTAGACTATAGACTAGACTATAGACTAGGACTATAGACTAGGACTTAATAGACTAGACTATAGACTAGACTATAGACTAGAACTATAGGCTAGACTCTGGACTATAGACTTATCCTATAGACTAGACTATAGACTAGACCCTATAGACTAGGCTATAGGATAAGACTATACACTAGACTTTAGACTAGACTATAGACTAAACTATATTGTTAAATAGCAAACTTCATAGTGTCACTAAGTGGCAGTAGTAAAATTGTGTTCTTTTAAGTGACACCTTCATTAGAGACCAATAATTTCCTAATAGGTTGTTGGTATCTATAATTATTTTTAATTATCTTTCTAACATTTTCAAATGTACACATTGATAAACATTAAGCAAACCACTTCAAAATTAAAAAAAAAAACATTATTATTATTTAAAATAAAATAAACACGATTAAAATCAAGCAATAAATATTAATATATATTTTTTATTTCTGCCAGTCGCATTAAAACTCAAATAGCTAGTCAATATTGATAAACGATAAAACGATTAACAGCCACAAAAATTACAAAAAAAAGCGACGAAAAAATGTTGTAGAAATAATATAAAACCAGCCCACAAAACTCAAGTACTTTAGCAGTATCGATGGTAAATATCTGTGTTTTAGATAACATAAATAAACATTACAGTACGAAATACATTATCTAAAAATAACAAGAACAAAGAAATCTGTTTTTACTTTCGACCTATAATTAACATAAAAATAAAGTTCTTCCACAAGGAAACCAAATTGATAATGGCGGCAATATTTTATATTAATGGCGAAAATGAAATACAAATGATAAAATTATTTATAGAATAATCTTACGAACAGCAGGAGTTTTTCTAAAATTAATTTGGAAAATATCTACTGTAGCCAATAACTTGGCTTAAATACATATTTAAAGCGCAAAAAAAAAAAAAAAAACAGTTTGTCATTTGGATAATTTAAATTTAAAAGTAAAACAAAATCGTAACAATATCTAAAGTTATCGTTAAATAAACCACAACAGCAACAAACTATATTAACGACAACAACAGTAAAAATTACAACAATAACAATAACAGCAATAATGCTAAAACATTAAATACGAGTGACAACAATATTTGTTGGTGGCGCGTTACAAATTAATTGCAAACGCGTGCCACAAACACGATTCGCATACATAAATTTTCAACCGAGTGTTATTGGTAGGTTCCATTGCAAGCGAACACAGTTGTAAGAGGTATCAGTAGGGGCGGCCGGTAGTTGTCTTTAGGCCGTTGTTTTTGTTGTTGTTGTCAACAGCCTACATTATCAATAAACAACAAACAAAGAAAGATACAACAAAAGTAATAAATATTTATATTGGCAAATACAGCTTCCAAAAATAACAATACTTTCTTGTTACACACACATACACACGCACACACTCAGCCAACATTAGCAATTGCTACTCCTGCCTCAATATATGGCTCGTTTATTGACTTGCTGGATGTCTGTTGAGTTTAGTTGGTTGTTTCGTTGTTTGACTAAAAATGGTTATTTGGCAGCCGGTACTAGAAGATCGGAGGCAGCGTAAGTTTTGTTATTTAATTGATGGCATAAATATTTCTAATGTTGTCTTTAGAACTCGAACAGAAGGTAAATAATTTAAGAATGTTGGAAATTAATTGATTATAAACAAATTGCATTCTTTTCAGAATATTTAAGTTTTTTTTCTGAGAATTTGAGATGCTGCGAGCTACTTAAATATACTTAAGGTATATATAAACTAAACTATAGACTAGACTATAGACTAGACTATAGACTAGACTATAGACTAGACTATAGACTAGACTATAGACTAGACTATAGACTAGACTATAGACTAGACTATAGACTAGACTATAGACTAGACTATAGACTAGACTATAGACTAGACTATAGACTAGACTATAGACTAGACTATAGACTAGACTATAGACTAGACTATAGACTAGACTATAGACTAGACTATAGACTAGACTATAGACTAGACTATAGACTAGACTATAGACTAGACTATAGACTAGACTATAGACTAGACTATAGACTAGACTATAGACTAGACTATAGACTAGACTATAGACTAGACTATAGACTAGACTATAGACTAGACTATAGACTAGACTATAGACTAGACTATAGACTAGACTATAGACTAGGACTATAGACTAGACTATAGACTAGACTATAGACTAGACTATAGACTAGACTATAGACTAGACTATAGACTACTATAGACTAGACTATAGACTAGACTATAGACTAGACTATAGACTAGACTATAGACTAGACTATAGAGTAGACTAGACTATAGACTAGACTATAGTGTAGACTAGACTATAGACTAGACTAGACTATAGACAAGACTAGACTAGACTAGACTAGACTAGACTATAGACTAGACTATAGACTAGACCATAGACTAGACTATAGACTAGACTATAGACTAGACTATAGACTAGACTATAGACTAGACTATAGACTAGACTATAGACTAGACTATAGACTAGACTATAGACTAGACTATAGACTAGACTATAGACTAGACTATAGACTAAATTATAGACTAGACTATAGATTAGACTAGACTATAGACTGGACTATAGACTATAGAACTTAAGTCTCATAAATGAACATTAATCGGTTTTTCACTCAAACACATCACAAAAACTTTCTGAACCATATCATTTCATTGCCTTCATAAAGGGTTACATCGTTCTTACATCGAATTCTGAAAGACCCTACAATCAAAAAACTGCTAAAGATATCATTATATGAAAGATTTCATACAGCCAGTGACAAATAACACAATCTGTTGCCAATAGATCCTAGCTACTGATTGCTCAATAAATTATCTATAACATTTACTGAAGTGATAGCAACCGATCATTTCAACTACACCTAATCGTAGAGATAATCAAATTTTTTCACGATTAAAACGACCTCCATCTTTTAATATCGAATTTCCTCTTTTAGCTGGCACCAAGGTACCCAGATTCTATTAAGTCTTGTTATTTATTTCGCAGATATTTTGCAATAGTGGTTACTTTATAGTGTAAATCAATATAAAGCAGCTTTACGTTCTGAATAAATCAGAGAACTCCCCATATATGCGAAGATTTGTTTACCTCGAGTATTCAGATACTATGCAGAGAGGCTTAAGCCACAAGATTCTAATCAGGCGTTTCTACATCGATGTTCAGGCCTAGAAAATTGTGCTTCTTCAGCGGAACGAGTCCATAAGTCCATTGGACAAAGTGAAGTAAGGTGTAACTGATCAATTAAATATGTATAGGTTTTTTTTAAAGTCTGCTATAGGCGATCTCCAAATACGATATCCATGCAGTATTTTGTGACCCCTGTATAAACGTTGCTTAAGGTTTCCCTACAGATCCAGCAAAACATGGACAATTTATGGTTTTCTCGTATACACCAAAGTTCTTTCGGATATACATACATCGGGGGAGCATCAAACTATGTAATGTTCATGCTGGAATGGCTTTTTTGGTGATATACGGTGAGAGGAAGTATTAAGTCTACAAAATGTTGTGTTTCCTTACTGGGAGAGCCTACGTCTCCTCGTGTAGGATAGATTAGCATTTTGACAGCTTTGAATGTTTCTCCAGATGGCCACACTGGAGCAGCATCGTTTTATATGTCTCACAGCCTCTGTCCTAAATAGCGTCTTTTCCCCAACCCCCACTACCTCCAGCTTATTTTATGTAATAAAGAAGTATATATTATGGAGCGGATTTTAGTACTTCACCAAATAATGGCAATGTTTGGCTTTCAGAAAGTCCAACTCCAGAGGAGCTACCGTGTCTTTATGCAGAGTATTTCCCCCAAGCCCGGAAAAAACACTTAAAGCTCAGAAATATCGATCACATACAAAATTATGAAGAATTACTATTGTTCAGATCAGGCCAACTCGGACAGAGTTTGATCAGAACCAGAAAAGACATATGAACTCTGCTAAACCCTTATTGTTTGACAGTATAGGATCGATAACGATCACTAACTCACAGATACTTGGACAAATTAATGTTTTCTCTTATATTACGATCGCTAAATCTCTTTAGAAACTGCGTATAGTTTATTAATGATCTCAGAATCTAAAATTTCGAAATCCTAAGCTATTTGCTATTGTTATTTCATATCTTTCTTAACGATCACTTGATAGCATAACTTTTCTCTGCAAAATTTTATTTTGATCACAATATTATGCAAGTAGTATTTCAGTTTGATGCTCAACTTTAGCGTTCTTCTAGTGCAAAGTTCTCATCTAATAATATTTAACATTTTGCAATGATCGTTTAAGATATTTAGCATTCGTGTTCATGTCTATTTCTACAATTGAGACTAATATTCCGTAATGTTGATAATACTCAAACTAAACTTTATTCCCAACTTTTAACGTTGATCGTCTCCAGTATTTATGATCATTTTCTTTGAAGCTGTCTACACAGTTTTGGTTATAAACATAACAAATTTTATAAAGATCACTAAGATCAGGACAGCTTTTTTAAAGATCACTTAGTTCAGCTGGTATATGGGCAGCTCGCGATTTAAAGAAATCACCTGGGGCCTATTTGGTTTATAGTGAGGTTCTTAAATGTGATCTCTATTTTCTAATTTGGACGATTATGTGAATCTTGTGATCCTCGAGATATCTCTGTCTCCAAACACGATCACTTAAATTGCTTAGAAGTAGGGTATTTAAAGTTTGATATGGCCTTAGAAAAGATTTCTATCTTGTTAAAAAAACTGTCTTGTTTATTTTGGGCAATTTAAAACATTTATTGTTGTTTTAAGACATTTTCAGCATGATCACTTCAAAATGCGTATGTATAACGTTAGAGTATCTTGTTCTTTAATAGTGTGTGTGTGTTTGTATTAACAATTTTGTCAATAGCTATTTGAACGATTATTTAGTTTGTTTAATTTCATTTTGTGGTTGATCATATTTAAACGCATGCGCCGCCGCTGCCACACACTCACATGACAAAAAAAGTGTATGGTCCAAAGAAAAGAAAAAAAAAAAAAAAACACAAAACTTTTGACTACAACGCCCATTTGGCCAAAACTAATTGGGCATTTTGTTCATGTGATGCTGTTGTTGTTCATATGATTGTTGTTGCTGTTATTTTGTTATATTTTGCGGTTTGACATTAATTTTGTTGTAAATTAACTGCAATATTTCGCTGGTTACATTGGTTAGGTTCGGTTACAGACAATTCCTTTGCTGTTTTGTTCATTGTTTGTCTGGGACGTTTTTTTTATTACCATCTTAAGGTAAAGTATCTATGTTAAGGTGTTTGTTGGTTGGTATGTGTGTGAGTGCAAGAGTATGTATGTATTTTAAACGCCAATATTTACCATGAATTTAGGTTAATTGCTTGGATACAACAGCTACAACAACTACAACACCAACTACAGCAACGACATTGTACGACAAGCGTAATTTTATTTGTTTATTTTGTGAGTTTTAACACTTCTACTTTCAAAACAACTCAATGGCAAACCAAATAATACAACAGCCAAACAACCAACCAACCAAACAAACGACCAACAATCAGTCTAACAAACTAACTAACAGACTAATATTGAGCAAATCATGTATTGACAACCACAACGTCAGTTAGAAACCCACAAAAAAAAAACAAGAGCAAAACTTACAATATTCTGAAAATGTTAAAAATAAAAACAAACAGTTTCTTTGTTTTTTCTATGCATAAATTTTAATCTAAAAAAAATGACACATTTAATTTTTCAAAAAAAAAAAAAAAAAACTTTATATTAAACTTGAGCTTTGATATGGTAGCCCCTATTATTTTCTATAGCTACAAATTCATTGTTTTCTATTTTTATCTGCGTTGTTGCTCATTCCCTTTGGGGTTCTCCTGGTATTCGTTTTTTCAGTTTAAAAATTTCATTTATGATTCATTTATATCGTTTGTTTGCAGTAGAAACGATCTGTTCAGCTGTAAAATAATGCGTCATTTTATGTGACTTTAATATTTACAAAATATGCCGCTGCTTAACCCATTTTCAGAAATCCAAAAATATAAACTGTTATATAGAGGGCCAGAGCAGTTTGGTTTGGTTGTTAAATGGAACGTACGTTAATTAATTGCTTAATAACATGTAAATTAATTGCTGCTGTAAAATAAATATAAAGTCTCCAATGCGATCAATTGCATGATCACGTTTTAATTTTGAAAATATTCTTGTTTTAAAAAGGTTTTATAATGAAAAAAAAGTTTTAAAATAATTATGAAAATTTTCTTTGAAAAAAGAGTTATAACTACTGTGTTATAATATTAGAAATTATGTAGCGATCGTTATAATTTTTCCATATTTATGATCAATAAAGATTTCTGGAAATCAAAATCCAAACTCTCAACTACTTTTCTTCTTAATACTGTAAAATTGTAATGATCGCCCAACTCTTAAAAATGTAAGATCACTTAGAAATGTTTGATCAGTTTTGTTTCGAAATTTCGAATTATTAAAGTCATTGCTACTAATCTTTCAATCTTTCAACCTTTCTATTTCTTCTATCAATACTACATATAACTGCAACGATCGCTCAATATCTTTAGAATTTATGAGCATTTGAGACTGATCGAACTATACAAGATGTCATACCCTGATCTTTAGCGCTTCAAAGTGAGTCGATTTGAAAGACCTTTAGTTGAAACATTTGATCTTCGAGTTAAGGAAATCACAAGCTGCATTCTTGTTATCGATTATCTAATGACTAATCGATCATCTGTTACGCTGTTCAGGATGTCATAAATGAGATTGATTTTGATTAGATTATCGTATATAAATTTGTGATTTCGTGATCGCAATCGAATCTGTTATGAACATGATCACATACTTCCTATGATTTTGATAATATTGGTTTCGCTTTAAGCTAGGCCGAGTTAAAAGATCATTAACTCCTACAGTTGATCTTCAAAAGAAGGAACTTGTTAGCTGTATTCTCGTTATAAATCAATGAGATGGTGATCGTAATCGATCACCACATAAAGATCTTTGGTCTGGATGAGGCTGTCGTATATAAGTTGGTGATCGTAATAGAATGTCATATTTCCTTTGGTTCGGATAAATTTCTGCTCGGTTTGATCTGACCTCGCCAATCAGTTCAATCGTGTGATAAATTTTATCGTTTAAATAGTTTACCCAAATACGTTTTACATTGCTCCATGGCGTTTTACACTAGAACAGATTGAAAGATCTTTAAATTTTACAAATGATCTTCGAGTGGTGGCCGGTTGTATTCTTAGTATTTGCTTCAGGATCGTATGTTAACACATTGATCGTCTTTTGTCTTGATATGACCTTCGTATATGAATTAATGATTTGATGATTATAAACGATCATTTCATAAAGAACTTTGCCCATTCCCACAACAATAGAATCTTTGCTCGTATATTGACTCTGTGGTCTAGATGAGACCTTCGTATATTAATTAATGTGTTGGTGATTATAATCGTGCCCGTTCCCAAGACAATTGGATCTTCGCTTTAGAACGATCGAGCCAAAGATTGTTAGCTCAGCGACCGATAGTATCAACCGATAGTTATTTCTCCAGGAAAGTACTATCGGCAACAGTCGAAACGTGAGTTGGTGATCGTAATCGAGGGTTATTTTGTCATGTTATAAATTCGCTCCGGGTTGATCTGACCTCCAAATAGTAGTACTTAGTATTACATCGTACTTACGTATGTATGTGATATGTAGGTTTTTCTTTGGCAATCAAGGATGTTGGCTGTATCCCGAGATTTTAACAATCTATAATGTCAAAAAGAGCGTTTGTAGTTCTGCAGATTTCCTTTTGTAAATTTCTCCGTATTCAGGGCGTTAACACGAAAAAAGACCTGGTCGTCGGTTATTAAACATTTTAAAACTTTAATAGTAGAGAAAGTCAAAGTCATCGTCTGAGTGTAAACTGATTGTCTGTTAGGTCTAGCAACCTGTTAAGAGTATTAATAACCAAACCTTTGGTGATCTGTGCCTCTGTGACAGATTCTTCATTTGATATTTTGATAATAAAGGAAAAATTCGTGTTCTCTAATTGTCCCTTTGGAAAACCTGTCAGGCTTTATTCACATTCAGGTCCACCACATTGTTTTATATAGATTAAATACTTTCAACCTATTAAGAGCATTAATAACCAAGCCTTTGGTGATCTGTGCCCCTTGAAGAATTTGTGACCCTGGACCAAGCACAATGTATCGATTCTTCTTTTGAAATTTCCATCAAAAAGAAAAATTTTCTGTTCTCTATTAATCCGTTTAGAAAACCTATCATGCGTTCTGCACATTCAGGTCCACCAAATCGTTTCATACCGATACTTACAGAAACAGAAGGTCAAAGTCATCGTGGGAGTGTAAACTATCTTGTCTGTTACGACCAGAGCTGATCAATCACATTTCAAAACTTGAAGATTTTGGCAGTCTGGACCAAGGCAAGTCCAGCAGATGATACTCAGTCAAAATCCCAGCAGATAACTCAAAGAAAGGTTCAAATACGAGGCATACTTCTCATATCAAGATGGGTTGGATTATAAATGCAATGACCGGACTAATTTAAATTCTTCCAAATGACATGAATAACCAAATGAGAAAGAAAACTAGGATAAAGAGATCATTTCCTTTTCCCATTAAAGATATATTATTGGGCATACTAATTTAGTCTACATTTTAACTTTCTAACACCTTTTCTGGTAGACTTCTGTAACAACTATTTAATATTTTAAAAACGATTCGTAATGTTTGTTATTTTAGTGTTTTTGTAAATGTAGTATATTACAATGCATATTGTAAATATACATTTAGGTTTTTTTTCTACTTAATTAATTATGCGTTTTGGGCCTAATTTGTGTTGCATGAATAAATTCAGAGTTTTCTACACTCAGATATACAAAAAAACACACATTTCGACCAAAAACAAAAAAAACTATATCTTCAAGTAGGGAACTCAAGCTGTGAAGTTGTGTTCGATAACATACACCAACAACGTGGTTTCAAAAATTAATGTTGCTTGAAGAAGACTAACTGACTGAGTGCTTTAAGTGAATGGATTTTTTTTTGTATTTAGGATGGTCAGAGCATACACAAACACCTGTTTTAATAAAAGAAATATTTTGTTTAATTTTAAATTTACAAAATACTAACGTTTTATGAACTTACGATTTTTAGTGAAGTTTTTTTTTTAAAGAAAACCTATGTTGTAAATCATTAAAGTATTGAGTCAAAGAAATCTTAAAAATTTTATTAAACTTTTCGATTTTTAATAAATATTTATTATGGATTTTTGAAATAAATTTAATTGCATAGAGTTTAAGAAATAAGTTAAGCATACAAATTGAAAAGTATATACGAAAATTACAAAAGGTTTTCAGGTCTTACAACATAAAATTAAACAATTTCGTTAAAAAAAACATTTGAAATTGGAAAATATTAAAACATTTTTTTTAAAAACTTACACAATTTTCTTTAAATTTTGCAACTACACAGAGGGAAAAAGAAATATACACGCTTGGTACCAAATTGGCACCAAAGAGTTTGTAATTTTTCAATAACAACCGTTGTCAAAGTATATACATACGTACGACAACACTATGTCGCAACGTTGTCAACATTGCAACAATTCGTTGTCGAAATCTAAATTTTTACACATACGTTGTCTAAATGTTAACAACGTGGTAAGCTCACTATTTGGCAACGGATTGTTTGCAATAGTGAACTTACCACGTTTGTTAACATTTAGACAACGTATGTGTAAAAAATTTAGATTTCGACAACGAATTGTTGCAATGTTGACAACGTTGCGACATAGTGTTGTCGTACGTATGTATATACCTTGACAACGGTTGTTATTGAAAAATTACAAACTCTTTGGTGCCAATTTGGTACCAAGCGTGTATATTTCTTTTTCCCTCTGTGTAGTTTAGTATACAATTGCGAATTACTCATTTTGATTTAATTTCTTTTTATCTAAACTTTTATACCATAAATGTTTTTATAATTGTTTAACATGTGTATACGAAGACACTCATCATAATATATAATATTTAATAAATCATTTGATTAGTCATACTTGTAAGAAATCAAAACATAACGCCAGTGTGTAAATGTCACCACAAAACGTGATCATGATCGATGGAAAAATTAATAAAAACATACAATTTTTTATTAATAAAATGTGAGTCATATAATGAAATTAATTTTCAAGGATTAAATTTGATGAATCTTAAGATTTTTTAATACGATGTCTGCTTAGTATCCTGATCTGTTGTAGAAGTTGATAAAAGAAACACACAGAGGGAAAAGGAAATATACACGCCTGATTCCAAATTAACACCAAAGAGTTTATAATTTTTCAATAACATCCGTTGTCAAATTATAGATATACGTACGACAACACTATGTAATGTTGACAAAGCAACGTTGCCAACATTGCAACAATTCATTGTCGAAATCTAAATTTTATACACATCCGTTGTCTAACTGTTAACAAACGTTGTAAGCTCACTATTGGCAACGGATTGTTTGTCAACATTACATAGTGTTGTCGTACGTATGTATATACTTTGACAATGGATGTTATTAAAAAATTATAAACAGTTTGGTGTCAATTTGGTACCAGGCGTGTATATTTCTTTTTCCCTCTGTACATAAGCTCAAATTCGGATCTTAGCCCAACTATGACATACTGATATTTTAAAAGGGTAATTGTAACTTACACTGAAAACAATCAATTTTACACTGAAAATATTTACGAAAATTTCATGCATAATATGAAATATTATTTAATTAAACTCTTTTCTACACTGAAAAAATCCATGCCTAATATATACGAAAAATGTCGTACATTGAACGAATCGTTCGTTGTTTCGCACCAAGAAATTCTTTCGTAATATATACGAAATTGTACGAAATATTTTAGTGTAATGCAAAATAATCTTGGAAAAATGAATTTACATAAATTGAAAAAAGTGAATTTTGAATAAATATGGTAAAATTTAACAAATATTAATTTATGCAAACATTTTTGTTAATTTTAAAATAATTTTTCTAATTTTAGTTCAAAATTATTCTCCACACGAATTTTAAATTTTTTTTATGAAAATAATTTGTGAATAATATTATACTTTTTCTTAAATTTTATAAAAATGTTGTGGTTTTATTTAATGATAATTTAATTTATATCATTATGTTTAATTTCGCTAAACTTTAAGAAAAAAATATTACGAAAGGTTTTCGTACTTTCGTAAAAATAGAAAAGAGTTTTATTAAATAATATTTCGTATTATACACGAAATTTTTGTAAATATTACGGAAATTGAAGTTACGAAATTTTTTTTCGTAAAGTTAAGCATGGATTATTTTCAGTGTACAAAGAACACTGTCGCAGTTGGTAAGACAGGGAAAAAGAAAGAAACGGTCTTCCATCTTCTGTGCGAATGCCCTGCTCTATCGGTTAAAAGAAACCGTTTTCTTGCTAGTTACTTCATATCTAACTTTGGTGAGATATCTGGGTCTAAGCTTAATGATATCCTGAGATTTCTCACTGCTACAGTTTCGTATATATTACGAAATAATTTCGTGGTGCAAAACCACGAAGCATTTGGTACAATGTACGATATTTTTCGTATAAACTATCTTTAGATAACAAGTAATACAACCATACAACATGTGCCTGACTTGAGTACTACCCTTGATGGCCTAATCTCAGGGTTTTTTCATCCACTCGTACAGAAATTTTTGTACATAACTGATGTTATCTTACCTCTTGTTATAGTACTACCTATGCGGAATGACAAGTATACACCATGTAAGTAATGGTTCCACGATCACAACATCAAAAGAAGTTCAGAAACAATTCAAAAATACATATATAAGAAGTGAAGCGAAGCCGAGTTCTTTTTTTATATGTATATCTATCTATCTTATAAACCTTTGATAAAGACTTATGAATAAGTCTTATATATAAACTGAACATATTGGACAGTTATACACAAACAACAGATTTTCTCTATCACATATCGGAAACAGAAATTAGCAGAAACCTGTGAGAATATCATCACATAAAGGGAGTCGTGAGTAAGCATAGCATTAGAGGAAAACTGCGCAGTAATCTGTTGCTGCACAGATGGCTTTAAACTGGAAAACTTAACGGGCGTAGGAATCTATATTCAATATTTGGAAACCAAGGTTTACACCTAATCACAATAGTAACATTGGGTGGGAAAATATCATACGTTCACTTGGAATATTGGAACGGTGAGAAGGACCATTAATATCTTATGTAGTGACCTCCGAGAAGACGAGTATGCTTAGAATTAATAATTTTCAGGTGGTCTAACAATTTAGAGATTCTAAGACTACAGAAGGAACAGCTCATATCTTTCTTCCGGCTGTCTGTTGAAAGATCGAGTCCAAAGGGAAAAAGAGCTAGTGGGCTTAAACTTATCCTATAAGGATTGTTTCGTATTGTAATATCGGTCCACGATATAAGCGTCCCCCTGACTGTCCGTTTGTCTGTTGAAAGCTCAATAAAGTTTTACGGGGCTAAAATTGTCCAGATATATTCCCTCAGAAAATTCTGAGCCGATTGTTCTACTTAAAGGTGGGTATAGGACCATTAATTCTATGAGTTACAAACATCAGCACAAATCCAATATACCCTCATACAGTGGTGTAGGGTATTCGAAACGGATATTAATAATGGCGTCAACATACTATTTTCCTGTATAAAACCCGAAAATCACCTTTGAAATTGAATGATTGATTGTTACAGTTTTTCGGGTATTCAAACTTTGGTTTAAATAAAATCTTAACAAAAAAACAAAAGTGCAAATAAGCAACAACACATAGAAGTAAATGCAACAATGACTTTAAAGTTTTTTGGTCAACAATTTTCAATTGTTAATAGATTAACACAAAAAAAGATTGGTTAAGTTGAAGTTTTTATTTTGAAACAGATTTGAGGGGCCATAGAAAAGTGCTGGCGGCTGGTTACTTTGGAAATAAGACAATGATTTTATTGAATAGAAAACAACAAAATCTATGTTAAAAAAAATTTAAATAAATTATTTTAAGCGTGATAAAACATTTAAAGCTTACACAAAAAATACCCGCTTAAAGTCATTTAATTTAATTGTCAAACGTTTTGGCCATAAAATAAAGCAACAACAACAACACTAACAAAGATTTCTTTCTTTTTTAGTTAAATTTTCTAATTTTATTACAATTTCTGTTTGTATGTTTTGTTATAATTTTCTATTTTTTTCACTTATATTTATTTGTTGTAGTTATTTCAGTCCGTCTAGGTTGGTCATACGGAATTTGTGACTTTCAATAAATACGAAAAAAAAATGTTTTGAAATTTTTTTATTTTTCTTTTTATTGCTGTTGTTATTTTTGTTTTTTTATTAAATAAAATTACAAATATGTTTGTGTTGTTTTTGTTATTTATTCATTTCAATTTCGTTTTCATTTTTTAATTTTACAATTTGGCACAGAATTTTTTAGTTCTGCTCTAGTTTTCCGTTGAGTGTGGCATGCACTGAACACAACACTGAACCAAATTAAACTACAAATCAAACCATCATCAACATCATCATCGCCAACAATAATAGCAATGGCATCACTATTTATACCTGCCACTAGAAGCGGCATTTTTTATAAAACATTTACAAAAGCGAAATAAACTTAAATTAGTTTTTATTTTTTTTGTAATAAATGTGTAACAAACAATAACAATTGAAAATTTAAAAGTTTTAGAATTTGATGGTTAATATTTAACGGTTTTTTGTTTAATGTGGCAATAAAATGATCATTAGTAAGTTTATTGTGTGGCAATATGATGGTGAGATCATGTGAAATGAAAAGATTTAAAAGTTTTTATATTTGGATCGAGAAAATAACTTTTTATTGAGATTTTGATGGTTTTAGAGATTTTTTGAATTCAGAACCGTTCTGTTTTAAAAAAATGTAACTCAGGGAACAGGAGTGGGAGAGAGATAGATAAGGATCACAGCTGACTAAATATCTTTACGAAGATATTTGCAGGATCCCATGGATCGGAGTTCGTATACAGCAGCTTTGAACGACATTCATAGAGACGCCATCAATGCCGCAGTTTCAGGTTACCGCAGGAATGTCGTTCTTGGAGGTCGCCAACAGCCCATAGCAGAAATAGAGAAGAAACTGCCGCGGAAAACAAGAGTAGCTCTGGCACAACTGAGATCAGGATGGAGCAACAGGCTCAACATATACTGGTCCCACATAGACAGTGCCGTCCCCAATATATGCCCAGCATGTGGACAGGGTCCCCATGACACCCACCACATATTCAACTGTCCAGCACACCCTACTTCAATTAGCCCAATGGATGTATGGACTAACCCTATTTAAGTAGCCCAATTTCTTGGCTTGGACCTAAATATAGAACCCCCGGATTAAAAATTGTATAGTTTAAGCTGTTACAAAAAAAAAAACAACTTAATATCTTATAAATATATGGTAATCACATCAAGAAGTCGCAATTTAGCAAGAACACTCTATTCGGCTCTTTTTTATAGACTTAGAATTATCTCTAATTTGGGGAATCTTGTGATTTTCAAGAAAAGTAATCTTGAAGTACAGGGTTAAATACAAATTTGATTATATTCTTGTGTAACACACTTTTGAGACATTCTTGATCATGAAGGATTCAAGATATTTTTGTAGTATTAAGCCCATACGATCCTACATTCGATAAATATCAGATCTAAGAAAAAAGTATTAAGATAATTTTCTATTGAAGACAAAACCAAAACATTTTGGATATTTTGCAAGATTTTTCCGTTCCGTCTCTACTTCGCTCATTTACAGATCATGTTGCGTCCAAGCATTGAGTAATTTCAGTTCCCCGAGTGTTATCAGACTCAGGAATTATATCAACTTGATAAAGTCCCTTCAGAGTTGAGACGCTAAGTGAATCCATTGAGAGCATATTTCGACGAAACCAGAACGAAAACATTTTGGATATTTTCGAAACCCCTTCTCCCATTTACAGATCATGTTGTGTCCAAGCATTAAGTATTCGTTAGCAATTTCGTTTCACCGAATGTCATCAGACTCTGGGATTATATCAACTTGATAAATTCACTCCCTGAGTTGGGACACGGAGTGAATCCATTGAGAGAACATTTCGAGCTTATTACGTTGCTGTTGAGAGTCTTAATAGATGCAAGACTGTTCTCGTATACATTAATGGTCGATGTCTTGATATATCTTTGGAGTTTATCGCTATTGATAGAGTAAATTTCAGACTGACAAAACGATCAAGAGAACTGAATAAGTCCTTTGGATTGCGGAACCGGACTTTATACCTTCCGATGTTGTTGCAGAGACAACAGGACTGACTTCTCAGCGGAATGATTATGATACTAAACGCAGATAATGTGTTTGTCGAGGAATGTTTCAGATATGTCTGAAGATGACGGTTCTTTGGCAGTAACATAGAGTGCTTGGTGAGTCGTCTCTCCAATGGTTCATGTGAAGCACTCCGGATTTCTATATCAGATACTGTTGAATTGTGGTCAGTCATCTCTAGCACACCCTGGATATTCATTCCATACAGAGTGTTTAAGTTTTTTACGAGGAATACTTCAGACAAGTCTGAAGATTGCCGAACATTCTTCAACATGGACTGACGTCAGCAATAGAACACAAAAATGGTCACCCGTTCCTTGCAAGTCACTTGTGGTGGTAGTGAGTCGTCTCTAACTCAACCTGTGGTTGAAAAAACACAGTGATCTTCGGTAGCAAGGCAAGTGCTCACTTGAAGAGCTCCTGGAATCTATATAAGATACTGTTGAGTTCCCTTAATATTTGGATTCATAGGGCAGTGGTGAGTCGTCTCCAGCTCAAAATGTGACGAAAGAATGACCTCTGTCCACCAATGATACTGTTGAGTTCCTTAGTATTTGGAAACTCTATTCTTCTTACAAGTTTTTATTATAGTAGAATCTTGGTCAAAACGGAGTCTCTTCTCTTCTTCGCGCAGTGAACTACCATGTAAACCGTAATCTAAAATCACCAGGTCTGCTTAATAGGCCCAGAAGTTCTCTATATCACCGATTAAAAAAATATATATAGAAACTTTCACTATTTCCCCTTTGGACTAAGTTATAAACCATTAAACTTGCCTAATATTACTTCTTTACGAAATTCTTAAAAAGTATGAGACAAAAACAAACACAATTTATCACAAGATGACACTTCTAGGCCATAAGTGTTGAAAAATCTATTTAAATATAAATATTTCTTATTTCCAGATCTAGAGTAGTGAAAAGTCTCTCTATCAAGATCTATCAATACATATCTATTACAATTAATGTTTAGATTATTCAGAAAAGTAAACACATCTACAAACATACATTTATAACTAAATATAAGTGAATCTGTAACTGTTTGCAGCAAAAATAGAAGAAGAAGGAGAAAAAAACCCAAACTTACAAGATAAATTACTACAATCAATCACAATTTCATAGTTTTGTAGTTGGGATAAGGCAGCGAAAGAAAAAATACAGATCAAATTGATTTCTGCTCATAAAATAATGACCACTTTGAGAGAGTGAAAGACGCCAAAAACAACAACAGAAAAATTTATATAGAATTAGAAAAAAAAAATAGACAACAGCAACAAGTAATTTGTTGCAGCCACAAGTTGTAAATAAAATGAAAAAGATAAAAATCAAAGTAGAACAAATAATACAACAAACATAAAGCAAATCAACTCTAGTTTACAATTACAATTCAATAGTTACAACAAGTGGCACACAGATCCACACATACTTCTACTACTCATTTATTATTGCATACAAACATATGTATGAACATACATACGTAGCAAAACTTACGTCCGTCTGTCCAGTTATTGTTAGTATAGAAAATATAATCATATTTATTAGTTGCACTGGACCATATTCAGTTAAACTAGGCTAAAATTCAAACTGCTTTGGTTTGGCCTAAACAACTGCATAAATGATGGAATGACGGACTGACTAACTACTGACTTCCCACAAAATACTTTAGAAAGAAGCCATAACGGAATATGGAGTAGTAACGTTTCTAAAAACAGCCTCAACTAAATACAATTTAAAACTAAATTAAACTAATGGAAAAATAAAACGGAACATTAGTCATGAATGCTTTAAAAAAAAAAACAAAACAAAAAACTATAGTAATAAAATCACTTTTTAAAAATTACTTTATTAACTTTGGACAAAAAAAAAGAGGCCATTTTTAAAAATTGGTTACGTTAATTAACTTGTCAGCTTAAACAAAAATTATTAATAAAAATTAAATTTGTAAGATTTGAAAAATTATAAAGAAAGTCTTTTGGTTTTATCAAAAATGTTATTTTAAGAGAAAGTTTGATTTCTTAGGTATTTCACCATAACTTTATGATCAAAATTTAATCGATTTTATCACTTAATTGCTTATGAAAAAAACAAACTTCCAAAGAGCAATAATCGGTTTGTTATCGTCAGAGGAATTTCGTTTTGACAAGACTATATTACTCATTAGATGTATCGTAATGTACAAATAGAACCCAGGCTTTTGCCGAAAGATATATCAATAGGTCATTGAGTCTAGCCCCAGATAATTTTACTTACATTGGATATAATGTATTTGGAATGCTAGGGTCATTCCCTGAGCACTTCTTCTTTATCCCTGTCATTGTCTGTCATGACAGTAGTCTATAGTCTAGTCTATAGTCTAGTCTATAGTTTAGTCTATAGTCTAGTCTATAGTCTAGTCGATAGTCTAGTCTATAGTCTAGTCGATAGTCTAGTCGATAGTCTAGTCTATAGTCTAGTCTATAGTCTAGTCGATAGTCTAGTCTATAGTCTAGTCTATAGTCTAGTCTATAGTCTAGTCTATAGTCTAGTCTATAGTCTAGTCTATAGTCTAGTCTATAGTCTAGTCTATAGTCTAGTCTATAGTCTAGTCTATAGTCTAGTCTATAGTCTAGTCTATAGTCTAGTCTATAGTCTAGCCTATAGTCTAGTCTATAGTCTAGTCTATAGTCTAGTCTATAGTCTAGTCTATAGTCTAGTCTATAGTCTAGTCTATAGTCTAGTCTATAGTCTAGTCTATAGTCTAGTCTATAGTCTAGTCTGTAGTCTAGTCTATAGTCTAGCTATAGTCTAGCCTATAGTCTAGGCCTATAGTCTAGTCTATAGTCTAGTCTATAGTCTAGTCTATAGTCTAGTCTATAGTCTAGTCTATAGTCTAGTCTATAGTCTAGTCTATAGTCTAGTCTATAGTCTAGTCTATAGTCTAGTCTATAGTCTAGTCTATAGTCTAGTCTATAGTCTAGTCTATAGTCTAGTCTATAGTCTAGTCTATAGTCTAGTCTATAGTCTAGTCTATAGTCTAGTCTATAGTCTAGTCTATAGTCTAGTCTATAGTCTAGTCTATAGTCTAGTCTATAGTCTAGTCTATAGTCTAGTCTATAGTCTAGTCTATAGTCTAGTCTATAGTCTAGTCTATAGTCTAGTCTATAGTCTAGTCTATAGTCTAGTCTATAGTCTAGTCTATAGTCTAGTCTATAGTCTAGTCTATAGTCTAGTCTATAGTCTAGTCTATAGTCTAGTCTATAGTCTAGTCTATAGTCTAGTCTATAGTCTAGTCTATAGTCTAGTCTATAGTCTAGTCTATAGTCTAGTCTATAATCTAGTCTAGTCTATAGTCTAGTCTATGGTCAAGTCTATAGTCTAGTTTATAGTCTAGTCTAGTCTAGTCTATAATCCAGTCTATAGTCTAGTCTATAGTTTACTCTATAATCTAGTCTATAGTCCAGTCTATAATCTAGTCTATAGTCCAGTCTATAGTTTAGTCTATAGTCTAGTCTATAGTCTAGTCTATAGTCTAGTCTATAGTCTAGTCTATAGTCTAGTCTATAGTCTAGTCTATAGTCTAGTCTATAGTCTAGTCTATAGTCTAGTCTATAGTCTAGTCTATAGTCTAGTCTATAGTCTAGTCTATAGTCTAGTCTATAGTCTAGTCTATAGTCTAGTCTATAGTCTAGTCTATAGTCTAGTCTATAGTCTAGTCTATAGTCTAGTCTATAGTCTAGTCTATAGTCTAGTCTATAGTCTAGTCTATAGTCTAGTCTATAGTCTAGTCTATAGTCTAGTCTATAGTCTAGTCTATAGTCTAGTCTATAGTCTAGTCTATAGTCTAGTCTATAGTCTAGTCTATAGTCTAGTCTATAGTCTAGTCTATAGTCTAGTCTATAGTCTAGTCTATAGTCTAGTCTATAGTCTAGTCTATAGTCTAGTCTATAGTCTAGTCTATAGTAGTCTATAGTCTAGTCTATAGTCTAGTCTATAGTCTAGTCTATAGTCTAGTCTATAGTCTAGTCTATAGTCTAGTCTATAGTCTAGTCTATAGTCTAGTCTATAGTCTAGTCTATAGTCTAGTCTATAGTCTAGTCTATAGTCTAGTCTATAGTCTAGTCTATAGTCTAGTCTATAGTCTAGTCTATAGTCTAGTCTATAGTCTAGTCTATAGTCTAGTCTATAGTCTAGTCTATTGTCTAGTCTATAGTCTAGTATATAGTCTAGTCTATAGTCTAGTCTATTGTCTAGTCTATAGTCTAGTCTATAGTCTAGTCTGTTGTCTAGTCTATAGTCTAGTCTATAGTCTATTCTATGGTCTAGTCTATAGTCTAGTCTATAGTCTAGTCTATAGTCTAGTCTATAGTCTAGTCTATAGTCTAGTCTATAGTCTAATCTATAGTCTAATCTATAATCTAGTCTAGTCTATAGTCTAGTCTATGGTCAAGTCTATAGTCTAGTTTATAGTCTAGTCTATAGTCTAGTCTATAATCCAGTCTATAGTCTAGTCTATAGTTTACTCTATAATCTAGTCTATAGTCCAGTCTATAATCTAGTCTATAGTCCAGTCTATAGTTTAGTCTATAGTCCAGTCTATAGTCTAGTCCATAGTCTACAGTCTACTCTATTATCTAGTATATACTTTAGCCTACAGGCCAATCTATACTCTAGTATGAAGTTTAATCTATAGTCTAGTCTGTAGTCCAGTCAGCTGTTTTAAGGGCCTTTCACAATATTAAAAGGAAATCCACTTTGATTTCCTTAGCCGTTTTGGTCACTTCTGACATAAAATTTTTTTATAAAATATTATTAATTATTATAAAAATTACCGTACAAGTTATTACATTTTTCATTGTTTGCAACAACAATGTAAAACAATATAATTTAATAACGATTACTTTCAATTTGTCTTTTTTGAAAACACCAACAGACTGGTTAGTTGACTGCTGACAAACATACTACTTACTTATTACTGGGCTAGTTGGTCGAATATTTTCTTTGGGTATTTATTATAGAAAACAAAAGGTTTGAATGAAAACACACAGAAATACATAAATTTTTTATAACCTTTTTGCAAATACTACATACTTAGTATTTAGTTTGACATTTTCTTTATTTGGCATGAGCTGTTTGTGTTTTTATTATTTTGTGCAAATTTCAAAACCAGGCTCTTGCTGTTGAACATGAACA